>NC_056664.1:79885361-80186282 GCF_018350195.1 Panthera tigris | reverse complement strand
TTTAGAGGGACACACTGACACGGTTTTTCCCCAGAGAAGACCAGGAAACCAAGTCGCCCAGATGGAATGATATAAGATAGAGAATACTAACAAAGATAGACCCTTGGGGGCTCTCCTTGTAGGCTCTCATGTCTCCTAGGAATCAGATTACCTCGTTCCAGACACTGAATTCATGTTTAGTGACGGCTTAGCTACCTGGAACCCAACAAACCAGAATCCTGAATTCACTAACCTTCATACTTCCCCACCCCCACTCAAACCCCTCCCGCACACCCCACCCTACCTACTGCACACATCCCACTTCCCTTTTTCTGAAATAGAGATTCAGAAAACAAGATAGCTTCGGTTTTGTAAAGATGGAGAATAAACCCTGGAGGATATCTGTAACTGATGACACTGACCTGCTGAATCATTGAAAATGGTTAAATGTTTTATAATTAAGAAAAGAAACTGCTTTTGAAAGATTTTCAACAAAAAGCATTTTCTAGCTGTCAGTTAACCAGAAAATTGAAACAAACAAGAAAATCTTCTTATCCTCAATTAGTCCAGTTAAAGAGGTTTTATTAGACTTATTTTCATGCCTTAATTAATAATCCAAAACTGTTGATTTACAAATATATATATATATACCGTGTTTATTCTTCTTGAAAAACTGCAAGGTTTAGCTTTTACCACCTTTCCAGTGCCAGAGTTTAAATTTCAGATATTCTCCTTATGTTCATTATTTGGAACCCTTTAAAGTTTGGAAGCACTTTAAAAGTGGTACTATTAATGATATTAAGAGTAATTTATAAAATAATTTTATGAACATGTATATTTCATTCTTATAGTCATTGGGAACCCATTGGCATCGTTTTTTTGTTTTTGTTTTGTTTTGTTTTGTTTGAGAGAGAGAGAGCATGAGCAGGGCAGGGGCAGAGAGAAAGGGAGAGGGAGAGAATCCCAAGCAGGCTCCTCACTGTCAGCATAAAGCCCAATGCAGGGCTTGAACACACAAACCGCAGATCATGACCTGACCCAAAACCAAGAGTCGGACACTTAACCGACTGATCCACCCAGGTGCCCCAGCATTAACAGTTTTGAAGCCAATTCTTTTGTGTTTTTTTAGAAAGATTGTATGATGCACTTATTTGTAGCATTTAGTGTTAGGATTATGTTCTGCTCAGAGCATCATCAAAATTAATTTTTATTCTCTGCATATACACTAATGGTACAAACAGATAGGGGTAGTGTTACCAGCATGATAGTATACATTAATATGTAAATCAGAAATTTCACATGGTATTCTCTCTGAATCTCCAAAGAAACTCAACCATGCATATTATGAAGCTACTTTATCAAGTGGTTATCAGTTGTAGCACAAATAGTTTATCAACTAATTCTAATCATTTCCAATCTGTTGCTTTTTAGAAATTATTTGTGTGCTCTCTTTTGACTGTACCTTTCATTGGCAAAGTGACACCTGTCTGTGAGCTGTGATTTAACCCAGGTGGTGGCACCACACTCTTACAAGGACACCTGCCCACCCCCATTGATCGTTGTGAGGGCCCTGGCATCTGCAGCTGGAGAGTGTGCAAATCAGGGATCATGATGAGAAAGAGCAGTATTTGCAAAGTTCTGGAGTGTAGGAGGATTTTTAGAGTCCCTGTAGAGCTTAACTAGAAACTGTAATCTATTGTTTCTAGTAGATTTTTCCTGTATTTCATGTCTGACTTGTCGCCAGGCCAGATTATTATACTGGGTTCCGTGTATCAAGTATTTTTAATTACTAGGAAGAGCAGAACCAGAGAATAATTGTTTCCTTTTGTTAAAACAGGAGTAGCTTTATTTTCCTGATTGTGGAAGTAATATGTTTCTTGTACAAAATTTATAAAACAACAAAGAAGAAAATAAATTACCTGTAATCCAGCTACCCAGAATAAAACCTGACTATTAACTCATACTTTTGTGTATTTTTCCAGACTCTTTTGAATTAATAAAATAATTCCAAATTTACAAGCAGTATTCTGGACTGGTTACATCCCACAAATTTGGTGGAGCTTAGGAATGATGACTTTAGCTATCATTTTCTAGGATAATGATCTCCTCGTTTCTTATTTTTTTCTCACAAATAACATTAATCATCTCTTACAAGAACAGATACCTGTGTAGATACACCATTATCTTTATCAAGTGGAAATCAGTATTAGCTTTTTTTTTTAATTTCTGCATCTTGTCAATGAAAAGGACTATTGAGAGGCCCTTAAGATCCTAATGGGCCTCTGGAATCATAAGAGAACGATTTAATTATATGTAAAATGGTATTAGTGTTAGATCAACTAACTGTATTCTAGTTATTTAAGAAATTTGTTATCAGTACACAATATAGCAATTTGCCAGAAATGGGAAAGGTTGGTTAGCCATATCCCCAGCCATAATCCAAACAGTATGTTCTACAGTAAAATTCTGATTTTATACCTGATGGTACCAAAATGTGATTCAAATATATCCTTTCTTGTGCTGTGAACCAGAGCTTTTCCTTCAACTTTGAATCCTTTATCCCCCTTCAAAGAGACTTCTCTTCAAATTCCTCTGGTGTGGTGTTATAGTTCCTGGGATTGTCCTGATAGCTCTGTGCTTCCCTTTGGGAAATGCTAGGACTTTGGGTCAGGGTGAATCCTAACATGTAGCTAAGGTGAGGAAGGATCTTAAGCACTAAAAGAAAACCCTGATTAAAAAAAAATTAAGGGGATTGGGGTGCCTGGGGAGCTCAGTCAGTTGAGACTGACTCTTGATTTCAATTGGGTCATGATCCCAGGGTCATGGGATGGAGCCCAGCGTCAGGATCCATCCTGAGAGTGGAGCCTGCTTGAGAGTCTCTTTGTCCCTCTCCTTGTGTCCCTCCCCCACTCATGCTCGCTCGCTCACTCTCTCTCTCAATAAAAATTTTAAAATGAATCGCTTTCTAAAAAAATTAAGGGGATTGTTAGATTCATCTGAAAAATGTAGGAATGTTTTCTACAAGCCTTATATCAGTAGAATAAGAAGTCTATAGTAAGAAGCTGCTAGAAAAGATCTTGTTTTAAAAGAATGATCTGTTTTTGGTCTGGTCATGACTAGGTCTTATCCCTTATACAAGACGTAAGTTCTTTGAAAGCAGATTCTTCTAGGTTCTTCTCTCTGCATCCCTTCACCATCCTTCGTGTCCTTGTTTCTAATCGGGACTCCGTATGTATTGAATTAATATATCTGTGGCTCGTGACTGACAGATGAATGAATGTGCTCAATTCACGTACTACATTTTGCCTTCTTGCTACAGAAGTCGAGGGGTGCTTTGATAAATATCCGCGATTGTTGAATGCCCAAGCTGGCTACAGGTGTGGGGAAGTGGTATAGAGTACTTTGATCCTCCTCAGGAGAAGGAGATGCTAATGCGGATAATAAGAATTTGCTTCTTTGTCTTCAGTTTCGGTTTGACCGCTTTGCTTCACTGAGTCACACAGCACTCGCTCTTCGGTGATGGACATGTCATTTAAGCCTGAGACTGTCCCTTGGACTGTTTATGACATTGTATCTGAATTTCCCATTACATTAACAGCCAGCATTTGTCATAAAACTTCAAGAACACGTTAAAAGTTATTTGGTTTGTAGTTGACATTGAGATTAACTTTCTCTAACCTAAACCAGTGAAAACCAAAATGCTCCTCACCACATAAAAGTTTTGCTTTCGCTGTGTTCAGACCCCTCCCACCTTCTCAGAGCACAGTCATTTGGAGCCTAGTTTGGGGGCGGTGTGGTTGTATCTCCGTGGTGTATGACCCACTTTTTCGTAACACTTAATTACCCGTGTTTTTACAGCACTAGTCAGAAGGTCTGACGAGAGTGGACTATAACCCAAAAAAGATTTTCTGATACACCTCATCAGGGCTGCTCTCGTACCGTGCGTTATCGGAAGAAGGTGTTAGCTCTGCAGGGCATGTGTTAACTACCAGAGGATGACGGAACATTTCCTCTAGTTTCTGGATAATGAGCAAGCACACAGGTAAAGAAAGATGCCTTTCTCAGAGTTGCCTCCTTTCGCGTCTTAATTATTTTGTTGAATTGACTTTTAAATATTGATCACTACCTGCGTATGTTTGCTGTTGAGGTTTGCAGAGGGTTCAGAAGAACAAGCATTTTAATTGCTACCCTGGGACCTTAACCATTTAACTTTTCGTTAAAAGTCTAAGGAGAGAGTCATCGAAAATAGACTGTCATCTGTATCCTCTCTACGCCCCTAGAAAACATCCTCTTCGTCAATGTGTTTTTGTTGTTTGCTCTTAAAGTGTCTGTCTCTCAGTATCAGCTGCTTGGCGGGTGTGGCAGCCGTGTGAGTTAATGCTTGGTGAGCTGCCTGAGATGCGGTGGGGACTGTGGACAGGGCAGGCAGGGAGGGGAATGCACAACAGGGAAGGGAGATGGCAAGGAGGTAACCGCCTCGGTGAACATTGTCCAACTGCAAACTAAAGGCAGACTGAGGAGCAGCAATATTGACCTCACTTGGGTAAGATCCTTTCTGACAGCCTGCTGTGCTTTAGCAACATTTATGTTTCTGATACCACTTTCGTTCATTTGAGGAACTTTTAAGACCTTGGCATTGTCTCAGAACAAAATGTTGTAGGTATCACCTTCCTGAATATACAGAAATGTTTGTGGGTGCATTTCTTTGCTGAAGGTTGGTTGACATGCGGCTCGCAGCAGGTTAGTGCCCGTGCCTTGCGGATCACACCTGCCTGTGTGCTGAATGGCATACCAACGTGGAGTCTCGGAAAATGCCCAGAGATAAGTCAATGTTGTTTTCCCTGAAAGTCCTGATACAGAAAAAGAGTGAAAGTACCAACACTAACTGGAAAAAATGTCACACGTTTTAGCCTCTTTGCATCCCTTGTTAGGACAAACCCTGCGTTGGGTTTTTTACATTTGTGAACTTGTGCGGTAGGTGGAGCAGTGTGGGTGGCCCAGAAAAAGTAGCGGTTAGAATAAGATTTTCCATTTATTGCCCTTTGTGCATGGCTAAAAATAAGATTCATACAAATCAGAATATGTAGTGCAAGCACAATCACTCTGTTAATTCTGATGACTGGCTTGCCCACATCTTTGCATCTGTCTGGTAAGTGGTGCGTTGGGAAATAAATGTGACTCTGTTTCAGCAGCAAGAGGCAGCCAGGTTTTTGCGCTGTTTGTCTACATGTGCTAGTTTATCAGCATTTTCCCCTTCTGAAGGAAGAAAGGCTCGACTCATACATAAACAAATTGTGTCGATGGAAGGCTGAAATAAGTGATAGAATTCTTGAATCTTTTTTTAAAAAGCAATTGCCTTGTTTGAAATGCTCTTTTAAAACATCATCTTTTTGAGTCATTGTTAGAAAGTTGTTTCTTGAAGACTCGCAGCACGGGAAGGGGAGGGTTTCTTAGTGGTGTGGCCAAGAGGTTAGCAAAGCCTCTTGTTTGTGGACTGATGGGGTCGGTGGGGAGGGAGGACGAGGATGAGTGTGTGCCTGCTCTGGAGGACCCTCCTTGGACACAGATGTTGGGGGAGCAGTTAACCAAGTAGAAACTCCCCTTTATCTGACTGCTGAGTCTACTGCAACCACAGTCAGTGATAACGTGCCAGTTTGTGGCTAGAAGAAACACCAAAGAGAGGTGGCGTCAGCGTTCACAGGGAAATTTGTACCTTGGTGATCCCGGTGATGGTGCTGTCCCCATTCCGCTGGCTGAGTGGCTGTGGCATTTCCAGAGAATGAGAATGTCTGCAAGTGTTTTGAGCCTTTCAGTTTGATGTAATTTGCGAAACGAGATGAGTCAAGAGGGCAGTCATTCCAGAAGCGTCTGGAAATTGAAGACTCCAGATCACATTCCTCACTGGCATCTCCAACTGAAGCAGATAGGGTGAGGCATGGTGGTTAAAGCAAGGCAAGAGCTTTGGGAGAAAGAGGACTCAGGACCAGATCTTAACTTAGCTACTTGCTGACCTTGATCTGTTTATTTAACCTTTCCTAAGCCTGGATGTCTTTATTTGAAAAAAGGAACAGGGATCGTACCTACCTCATAGGGTGGTTGTGCAGATTAAATGAAATAACATATATGAAGTACAAAACCAGCACTTATTAAAAGGATGGAGTTGTTACTCTTCTTTGTGCCATTGTAAAATATGAACGTGCTGGAGAATTTCGGGGCATTTGGGGGTTCCCCTGGATGCCTGGGGTACAGATTTTGGAATTAAATGGACACACGATCAGCCTCTTGTCCAGTGTTTCTCAAACAGAAAGCTGCAGGTCATTTACAGAGTAGTTTGGTTCTTCACAGGTTACCGATGCCATCTGGGGGATCATTTCTTTATTTTGCCATTAAATCAGCACAATGTAAGCCTCTCTTTCCTTTTAAGGTTGGTACTGTGTTGAGCATATTCAGTTATTTTTACCTTCTCCCTATGTTTTTTGTTTAAGCATGGATATTTCAGCTCTAACATCTGTGCATATTAAATTGTAGTACCTGCTGATGTACGTTATGAAAGAGAGAGCGCTGTTTTAATCAAGTGCAGTTTTATTTATTTTATTTAATTTTTTAAATTTTTTTAATGTTTATTTATTGTTGAGAGACAAAGCATGAGCATGGGAGGGGAAGTGAGAGGGAGACACACAGAATCCGAAGCAGGATCCAGGCTCCGAGCTGTCAGCACAGAGCCTGATGCGGGGCTCGAACTACAAACGGCAAGATCATGACCTGAAGTCAGACACTCAACCGACTGAGCCATCCAGGCGCCCCAATCAGGTGCAGTTTTAAATATTTCAGGTGGGACTGGGCAAAACTTCAGGAGCAGTTAGCTTCCATGGTGGTGTAATTCTCTACAGAAAATATTGTATCTGTTATAATTCTGATTACCGGTCAGTCCTAGAGATGACCAGATACTGACAAGCAAAAAACAATTACTGTCACTTCTTTCACTTTATTATTTTTAATAAGTTATTTACTGTTTAATGGAGTGTATGCCTGCCCTTCTCAGAGTCTTTCTGCCCACGAAATTTTTCCATTAAAAAAATAAATACATTGGGACACATGACTGACTCAGTCAGTAGAGCATGCAACTCTTGATCTCAGGGTCATGAGTTCAAGCCCCACGCTGGATGTAGATCTTACTTATTTTTTTTTAAGTAAATATACTGTATATTTCATCATCGAATCATAATTGTGTAGGCATCACTTAATTTCTTTGGTTAACCTTTAGTATTAGATGCTAAGAGTTGGCATCAGACTCTTCCTTCAGCGTCCTCCATGACCTTCGTGGGATGCAGTTTTTTCATTTACCAAATTAAAAAAGAAATTTGACTGTACCTTGACTTTGCCTCACCTGGGACCTGACAAGAAGTGATAAATGAGATCAATAAGCTAAGGAATTAAAACATGGTCCTGATATAAACAGTGCCAGCTAGGTTTTAATTGATGTATTTTGCTAGTTGGTTGTTCTTGTTGTTGTTCTTCTTCTTCTTTTTTTTATCCTCCACATTTTTTTTATGGTCTGTCCTGTCATTCCATTCACAGATACAACTTCTGGCTTGTAATTTCCATGTCAACATTATCGTTGTGGCTTCTGGGTTTTTAGTGTTAGTACCCAACAGACTGGGGTGGAGATGTTTCTCAGGTCAACTCCACCGGTAAGATCTGTCTTTTATTAGAATGGTACCCAGCTTCTTACAGTGTATCCAGACAATGCTGCTTTTTAAAGTTTTTCTGTTGGATGGAATGGAAGAATGCTTTTTAGGCAGAGCAAATCATTCAGGGTAACTTAACAAAGTTCTTGGCATTGCAGGCATAGCTTTAGTCCCCTCCATGAACACATACATACACTCCCCATTATCTTTTCCTGCCATATTGTACTTTGCCAGAGACTGAAGTTTCTGTGAAGACCATAGACAAGAGAAGGTGATAAGTTAGGCTTTGACTGTGATTTCCTCCCACACCTTCATAAGAAGTGACGGAGACTCTGAAATCCGTCCCATTGATATACCGTGTGCTTCTTCCTGGATAACAGCCAGTTTTAACCTATCCTTCATGTGCAATTTGAGGGTACTGGCTGGGCTGAGCTCATTATTCCTTTGGTTGAATAATGTAAAGCATTTGCAATGGAGATTTACTCTAATGATGTATTTTAAGTGCATGTCCGCATTGCCAGTTTAATGCACTCAGTCATGGAATGCTTTAGAGTTTATTGCTAATGGATGAATCCTCAGGAAAATCGGAATTTTCAATAAGATTGACATTTGGAGTGAGAAATATAAATCTGATGAGAGCATTTTAACCAAGGTTTGTAATTAGGGCTGAATGGAGTAAATTTGTACGTGCATACTACAGAAGGGCACAGCAGAAGGTGAAATTGCACGCTCTGCTGTGAATGAGGGATGAAGGCTGATGTATCAGTGTCAGGCCACGACACTGTGGAGTATAAATGACACTGTCACCAAGTGCCGCACAGGCTACCAGGGGAATTCCACTCCAGTAAATTACATTACTTAGACAGACCTGACGGCATTGTGTCGGAATGAGAGAGGGGAAGAGAAGGCTGTCAGCATCCAGTGGAAGATATTACAGTACAACTGGCTGCAGGGATGGAAATCACTGGTCTCCATTCTACCTGGATATTTTGTATTCATCTCTGTTAATTAGTTTACAGAAGTTACAAATGTGTTCATGTAAAAGCACATCGTATTTACCTGGGGTGTAGGTTATGTGGTCAATCACAAGGGAATAACTGTAAGTTAATTTGTATAAATTGGTTGGCGTGAGACTCTCTTTCTTGTTATTTGTACCTGGGTGCATTAGATATTCAATATAAGCTTGCCCTTCTTTTCTTTTAGTGAGGATTCAGCATACATTGTTACCAGGTAATCATCATTCTCTCTGTAACATTATTTCTTTTCAAACCCTGCTTTAATAAGAACATATGTTTCTTTAATCCTCTCCTAACACTGTTTCCTCTCATCACCTTCCCTCCCTAAGGGAGACAAAGTGTACTGGCGCATAGCATTTCGTTTTGTGAAAGAGCTCAGAGTTAAGAACAGTCGATTCCTAGAGTGCAGTTTGTGGAGAAGAACTATTTTTTCACTTCTATTTTCTTTCATCCCCCTGCAGTGAAGTGAGGCCACCCCTTTTTTGGTCCATCTGCCAGGCTATCTCTAGGGAAGTATTAGGAGGAGAAAATAAGAGCATTGATTGTACTGCTGCCTTCGGAGTCATTGAAGATGTGCTCGTCACCTTTGTCTGGTTTGACCTCCAGTGCCAGTTCTTGAAAAACCCAATTGCAAGGTACTCTGGAATTAACATGGTCACTTCTTAACCAGAAAGTAAGTGTCTTCTCCTCAATGGATAGAGATTTGGAACAACATCCATTCTGGCTTTCTTAAATATGCTATACTTTGTCCTTAGTGAAATAAACCTGATAAGCATCTCTGATCATGTGTTAGCAGTAAGAACACATCGTTTTCTGCAGAATGGCTCTGTAAGACTTCCAAATGACAGGTTTTAAGCAATCCTTCAGAAATAGGACACAAAGAGGTAACGGTGACAATAATAATACCTTAGACTTGATTTTTATTCTTTCCGAAATATACTCTATCCATATCTATCATCTGTGTGATTTAGTCTTTATTTGGTAGCCATAGTTACAGTCTTATTTTATTCATCCGAGCATAAAAGTTAGAACCAAGGTACTTGGGAAACTAGTTTTGAGGGTGGATAGGAAAAACCTAAGTTAACAATAAGATGGTTCTGTTTTATGTAAGGTACCATCTTACATAAAAATGTTAGTTGATGATTCTAAAATAAAAACTCAGTGTAAAAAGCATGATATAAAATGTCTTAGTGCCATGTGCTATCCTCAGCATACAGACTGTGCTTATAGACTTTGCTTTATTTACTAAAGCTGTACAAAGTCTAGGACTCTGCTGTATGGGAAATGAGAGTCTATCCCTAAATAAACTCACTAGAATTTGTTCCTTTTTTCTTAAGTTTATTTTGATGGTAGTATATGCCTTATATCGCATATTTTCTTTTTATCCATGACATCGATTGGGAACTCACAAGTGTTTTGTTGTTTGCCACAGTAGTACACATGCAACATATTTCTTTGTCCCGGCCTCTTGGTGCAGCGTGCTACCAAACTACATCTTTGAGTTTTTCTGAACTGAATCCTGATGGAAGAAGTGTAACAGCATCTAGAATGGAACTAGTTTAGATGCTTCTCCATCCTATAGAGGTTCCTTTGTTCCTGCCTACCTACCCATGTCTGACTATATTCTCTTCTTTTTCCTACATCAAAATTGGAAAGGGAGAAGGGGGAGCTCCTTAGGAGATATAGGTCTGTGGAGAATTGTGAGTACTCATTCAGAAGCTATTCTTAGTTCTGAGAAATATAATGAACTTGTGCTTTGAGTCCTGGTGAATCTCCCATTAACAATGCCACTGTCATCACCACTTCTCTGCCTGATTACATTTTCCCCAAAGACTACTGGTTATTTTTTTCCCCTAACATTCTGAATGGAGTGTCTTTTGAGTGAAACACACCTTGGAAGGAATTGGGTCTGGTTACCCAGCAGACCTGCCTCTTTAATAGTTCGTTGGGTGATTCTTAGTTGTCTTTTTAAGTGCTTCTAGTTTACATTACCTTCAAGTCTGCTATGTAGAAGAAACTGTCCTGTAGACCTTGATTTACTTGTCAGAAGTCACCCCATTTACATTAGCGCTTCGCTTCCATTATCATTATGGTGTTTCCAAATGACAACCACTGCCACATACAGCCGTGTTCCCCGAGTTCCCAGTGCTGCAGAAAAAGAGACTTTTGTTCCGACTTGATGAGGAAAAAAAAAAGCAAACAACAACACCAGTTCTACCACCAGAGATCCTATAAAGACGTGTTCAAATGAACAATAAGGTCGTTTGTTCACATATGACATCAGGATATAAGAATTTAAACAATAAGACCCCTTGTGAAATGTGGCAAAATATGCACCACAAACGTTGTGAGTTTCTCTGTCTCGTGGAAGGCAGTTTTTACATGGGCTTCAAAAAAACCCATTAACGTATAAACTACCCTTTAAAAAAAGAAAAGAAAATCACTTGTCTCACTATAACATTAAAGCAATTTCTGTTCTAAGGAAAGCTAAAATGCATTCATTTATATAAAGTGCATGCACTATAATTTATTTAAAAAAAAATACAGTACTCTATTAGGAAATGCAGTGCCTCTTCCCCCCTTCACCTGAAATAGGAAATCCATCATTTTGTCAAGACACCTCTTCCTTTGAATAATATTTATTTCTTCAAAATGAAAAAAAAAATCCTTTAAATGACTTAGATTCCTGATGAAGTTTTAAGGCTTGATAACAATTCTCAAATCCTTTGACACTGGTGGAGCATGAGGAGGAAAGAAGACTGCTTTAAATTGCAATTTTAATTGAATTTACTTTTATTTGAACCCTATCCTTTTTTGCTTTGAGCCTTAAAGGAAGGTTTAGTATATTTGCAAAACCCCAATAGGACTATGGCAGAGAGACGCAGAGATCTCCGTGACAGCTTGGATCGGGATCTCTGACAGTACCTCAGAATGATTCCTACTTTGATGCTGATGTTTAAAATGTGACCTTCCAGGATAACGGGGAAGGGAGTAGCACGAATTAACTGGTCAAAGGTGCTCCATTGAGCTGGCTTACTATTAAACTGTAAAGACTTTCAAGTATTTGCAGATGGATGTATGTACAGCATCCTTGCAGAATCCTCTTAATTGAAGAAATGTTTCATCTCCATCTCTGTTGACAGAAAAGATTGCCTACTGATAATTGCTTTGCTTAAGTGTCTGATAATATGCCAGGAATGAGAGCATTCTGTGTTGGGTCATCTTTAATTATGCATGTACCACCTGTCAGCTCTAAATCAGCACCAGATTAGATCCTCATGGAGTCAGTACAGGGAGGGTTGGGAGGAAGCTGAGGTGATCTCTTTTAGAAGTAACAAAAATAGATAGTAGTAAACATGGCTTATAACCTGCAGTTTTGTTTTGTGTGTGTTTTTTTTAAGAGAACCTCATCTTCATTGTTCTGGACCAGGCATAAGCTATTGGTACATCTAAAAAATGTTTGAAACCTTGCCCAAGCTACCTCAAGTAAAGATAAATCACTGCAAGAGAAGATGGTAGCCCCATCTGTTGCATTTCCTTTTTGCTCCTTCTCGTCATTGCAAATGAGCCAGGGAAAAGCTCAGAAACATTTTTTATAAGCTATGTGAGGACAGGAAATATGTTAACGATGTTAGATTTCATACATTTCAGGGGTTTTTTCAGTAGTTGGTTGGCTTTTTTTAGAAGGACAAATGTGGGTTGGAAATAATGCTTGTTACCCTCTGTCAGCTTTTGATAGTTTTATTCTCACTTTTCAGGGCTGTTTGGGACTTTCTGGTGGGATGTTTAGGGTTCTTTATGAAAGGTTCTGTTCTCTCTTCTATGGATTTGTGAGAGGTGTTTCTCTTTGTTCACCTGTCAGAGGTTTAAGGGAAGCCTTGAGTTACTGTACACTTTCCAGAGGAGGGGCTGGAGGACCGAGAGGCTGAAGGCAGAGAAGGAACAAGCAGAAGGAAATAGCAGGTGGGAGAGTTACCACGTCTTGAGTTTCTTGAATTCCCCTGCCAAGGTGAGGTTCCTAGCCTGTCTGCGTTCCAGCCTGAGAAAACAGCCTTGGTAAGAGTTTGTGAATAATAACCTTAGAAACAAGACTTCAGAGATCCTTAAATGCCTTACTTCAAACATGGCTGGCTAGAGGCACTGAAGAGAAAGACAGGTCAGCTGATAAAGGGGCAAAGAGCTCTGACCCCCGTGCAGGTCTCCCCGAGCCCCATAGTCCACCTCACAGCTCTGAAGGAACCTTGGCTGCCTTTGAATACTTGAGGCGCCATTTGCTTTTCTACCCCAATCAAACAGTCCACTGATGTAGAAGTACCATCTCTGAGGGGCGCCTGGGTGGCTCAGTTGGCTAGCGTCCAACTTCGGCTCAGGTCGTGATCTCGAGGTTCGTGGGTTCAAGCCCTGCGTCAGGCTCTGTGCTGACAGCTCAGAGCCTGGAGCCTGCTTTGGATTCTGTGTCTCCCTCTGTCTCTCTGCCCCTCCCCTTTTCCCGCCCTGTCTCTCTTTGTCTCTCTCTCTCTCTCTCTCTGTCTCTCTCAAAAATGAATAAAAATAAAAATAAATTGTAAAAATAAAAAGAAGTACCGCCTCTGAAAAGAAGAGCAGGCTCAAAATACTTATGACCATACCATTGCCAGTGCTTAGGCTATTTAACGCTCACTTTACACTCATGGTACACAGGTGTTATAAGAAGAATTTTGAACTCCATACAAAGGATACTTCTTAAAACAAGAGAACATAGTTTATCCTAGGCCTTGACAGAAAAGAACATCTGAGAGGGAAGCGAAGCCAGAGAAAAATTGAAAAAAAGAGGAACGGCGAGGCGGGGGAGGGGAGCAGTGCTGCCGCGTTCTCTCATGCCAGCTCATCTTTGCAAAATCTTTTCCATCTACCTGGAAAGCTCTTCCACTCTCTCCACCTGGTTAACTCTTACTTTGAGTCGTTCCAGCATCCTCTCCAAGAGCTTTCTTTGCTTCCTTCAGGCTGCATTAGCTGCTGCTCCTCTGCGATTCCACAGGACAGTCCCCACCTCCTTCACAGCACTCATCATGCCTTACTGCAAGAGATTGTTTATGTATCTTTCTTCCCAACAAAGCGGTTGCTGAAAAAGCTAACATCCTCCTAATTATGACAGTAAAAGTCACATGCGCAGTGAAAGAGTGTAATGATCTCATTGGACTCCATAATCCTTAGAGCACATTAACTGTGTTTTAAACCATTTTAATAGCATCTGTGGCAAGGGAAACAGACAAACTTGAGTATACTTCATGAATAGGGATCGGGAATGGAAAGGGCATCAGAGAGAGTGTCTTATAACCAGTTTGTGAAGGAACCGAGGAAGGTTAGACTAGAGAAGAGAAAAAGAAGGGGAGACATAACAGCTGTGTTTAAAGACTTTGTCACTCTAGAAAAAGCAGAACCAAAAGGTAGAAGTTATAGAGAAAGAGACTTGGATTCAGAACAGTAATTTTCTTGTGGCTAGAACTAGCTGGCAGTGGAACCAGTAGCCCCATGGGGTAGCAGTGAACCCCCTCGTTATTAGAATGAGAATCATTATCTTTTAGGGCCATATTTGGGGGCTGCTATAAACAAGATTGCTGTACTGTCTGGGAGCATAAACCAAATAACCGTTCCATTGTGGGGGGTTGTTTGTTTTTTTCTTTTTTATTGGAGTATATTTGGCACACGATATTATGTTAGTTTCAGGTGTATCACACAGTGATTCAACTTCTCTATACATTATTCTATGCTCACCACAAGTGTAGCTACCATCTGCCACCATATAACACTATTAAAATATCATTGACTATATTCCCTGTGCTGTGTCTTTTATTCCTGTGACTTATTCATTCCATAATTGGAATCCTGTATCTCCCACCCTCCTTCCCTCTGGCAGTCATCAGTTTGTTCTCTGTATTTATAGATCTGATTCTGCTTTTTGTTTGTTTGCTTTAATGTTTATTTTTGAGAGAAGAAGAGAGTTCAAGCGGGGGAAGGGCAGAGAGGGAAAGGGACAGAGAGGACCTGAAGTGGGCTCCGTGCTGACAGCAGTGAGTCCAGTGTGGGGCTCGAAATCACAAACCACGAGATCATGACTTGAGCCGAAGTCGGATGCTTGACCGACTGAACCACCTAGGTGCCCCTGTTTTGGTCTTTAGATGCCACACTTGAGTGAAGTCGTATGGAATTTGCCTTTCTCAGTCTGATTTATTTCACTTAGCCTAATACCCTCTAGGTCCATCTGTGTTGTCGCAAATGGCAAGATCACATCCCTTTTATTGCTGTGTAATACTCCATTAAATATATATACCGCATCTTCCTTACCTGTTTGTCTCTCAGTGGACACTTAGGTTGCGATTGTATCTTGGCGATTGTACATAATGCTGCAATAAACATAGGTGTGCACATGTCTTTTTGAATGAGTGCTTTTGATTTCTTTGGGTAAATACTCAGTAGTTGACTTATTACATCATATAACCATATAGTTATTTTTAAGGCTCAGAGTCCCCATTCCATGCAGAGTCACAGGATGACCGTGGGACATCAGCCCAACCTCCATGTGGTACCTTGTTGGTCTGGTGCTCAGCCTACACAGACTCACAAGTTACAGGCTGAAATTGGCAATGGAGTGTTGTTCAGGGAACTGGATACTTCCTTAGGAAGTCCGTATGGTAAAATAGAAGGGGCACTAGATTGTGTCCCACCTCACATGCATCCTGGCCTCTTGCTAGCTGTGAGTGTGAGTGACTCCCTCAAAGCCTCAAAGTCTCCATTTCTTGCCATACAAAACAAAGAATGTTCATTTCACAATGTTGTCTTAAGGCTTAAATTAGATAAAGGAGCCCTCCGTGGACAGCAACGTGCTGTCCACAGGTGGGTACTTGTCCAGAGCCTCAGCTCCGTGACTGACAACCTGTGAACTCAGTGTTGTCCCCAGCACAATGGGCATAACTGCCTTCCTTGCAGGGTTGCTGTGAGCATGATGTCTAAGTGTAAAAGCACAGCACCTGCCACAGAGGAGGCGTTCCTGATGGTCAGCCTCATTTTACCCTCTGGAGCTGGGAGACTCGGAAAAGGACATCCCACCTCACCCACCTCACCCACCTCTGCTGCTCAGGTCCTCGGAAGGTTCTCTTTGACCTGCCTCTGAGACTCAACCCAGTGCTCATAACCTCTCCTGTTGCCCTGTCATCTCAGCATGGGGCCACCTTCTCTAATTTTTCTTGTTCTTCCTTCCTCTTCTACTTCCATATCTTCCCAAGACTCTTTTATTCTTTTTCCCATCTAATTTCCCTCTCTGTCTTTTTTTTTTCCCTGCATTCTGGATGGGATTGTTTTAATAAGCACAAAGTTTAAAGTATTATTTTCTGTAATTTTTTGTTTAAGAGGTTTTATATAGCTGGGGGTGGGTGGGTGGGTGAGGCCTGTTTCATTTTCTTCTGAATTTGCTTAAGGTTATTTTTTTTAATGTTAACATTTTCCCATCCCTCCATCCCTTGGGCTTGTAGTCATTAATTTGCCAGACATACAGCAGCTGAGTGTCTTTATGACGTTGCCAGAGTTAGGAGAGTGTCGTTCACAGGGAACCTAACCCATATATTAACTCAGACAGAGCAAATTGCTAAATAAAGAGCTCCAGAATGCCAATTTGATGCTCTTGTTCCCAGAGCCTTTCCCATTGAAAGGGGTTGCTGAAACAGAAAAAGCAATGGGCAGGGGAGGGGAACCTTCCACCATTCTACGGAGTCAGAAATTAGAACACTGCTGTCCACATTCAGACAATTCCTTCATCCATCTATCCATCCATCCATCTGTCCTGCCATCCACTAAATGCTCAGGAAATAGGTGCTTGTCTGAAACCCAGCATAAGGTCCTGGGAAGACAGTAGGTGAGTGCTAGAATCCCTGCCCTCAGCCTTCCTTCTCTATCCTCTGCTATTTGAGCCACTAGACTAGTGGCTTATTTCATCTGCATTTCCGTATTCCCCGAAGTCCTCACAGGATCTAGTGCAATAATGCGCGAATGACAGTAAAAGCTGCAAGATGGAGGAAGAGAAAGAAGGAAGGAAGGAAAATAGCCAAAGAAGAAAGGAAATTGTATTATATGTAGTGCCAGGGGTGTAAATTGGTACATGCTGTAAGTGCAATTTAATGATTACAGTGAGCATCCAGGGAAACATCACTACATATGGAAATTTGAATAAACTTTACAGGGAAGTGATGCTAATTATCCTCATCTGTGTAGAAGTCAAAATGTAAGCTACACATTCTCTAGGCACATCCCTTAGAACACACCTTTCTTCTGATTTTTCTCCCTTTAAGCTACATTGCTTGTTATTTAGCACAAAAGTGTGACTTTACCCCTCTAGTCATTTCTAATTTTTAAATCAGAAAACTGAATTATTTCCTTTGCAAGGAAAGTAAAAAAAAAAAAAAAGACAATCTATCCCCCCCCCATCTCTTGCTGATCATAGTGTTTTGGGGGGGGTGCCTTGACCTGGTGGGAAGAGGATTGCTCTTGTTCTCAAGTCAACCAGTGGCAGCCGATTGATGTACTCCTTTCCATTGACTTCCAGGTGTTCGTGGGAGGGGCAGGAGGAGAAATACCTGCCTTGTGTGCACCCCGGGGTTTTCATTACAATCAAGTGAGAAGAGATGTATACAAAAGCACTTTGAAAATGAAGGTGCTAGATATGTAAGGAATTTCATTATGAAATATAACAATGTCAGTTATATTTCACAGTATATTTATGTATTTCTAAAATCTTAGCCCAACACTTGAGGTCATTTGCTGTCTGCGATTTAGTCAACTGCCAGATTCCATTTATTTATTTTTTTTTTAATTTTTTTTAACGTTTATTTATTTTTGAGACAGAGACAGAGCATGAACAGGGGAGGGTCAGAGAGAGAGGGAGACACAGAATCTGAAACAGGCTCCAGGCTCTGAGCGGTCAGCACAGAGCCCGATGCGGGGCTCGAACTCACGGACCGCAAGATCATGACCTGAGCTGAAGTCGGATGCTTAACCGACTGAGCCACCCAAGCTCCCCTGCCAGATTCCATTTAAAAGAAACTTGCAACATCCTAAAAGAGAAATAATTTCCTCCTTTCTTCCTGAAAGTCCTCTGGACCTTTGTCTTGTCCACAAATATATGTATTTTTTTCATAAACCGATGCAAAGATATTTGAGCTTTAAACTCCCATTCCTCTAACTTTGTATAAGACTTTGTTCCTGTCTTCACTGCCCATGCAGGGTTGTGTAAAGCTCAATCCCTACCAGCAGAGTTCACAGTCCAGCAGAAGATATAAGACATACATAAATAGCTATGACACAGGTAGCAGGTGCCAATTTATTTCATAGGTAGAGCTGGGAGGAAGGGCATATCTGGTGGAGATAACTAACCTGTTAAGCAGGATAAGGAGAAAAGAAAAAGCAAGACACATTTGAGAATCCTAGATTTGTCTTACCATGTATCTTATATTTGTCTTATCCCTCTTGTTATATTGCAGGATCCTTGAAGACAGGGACTTTCAGTTCATCACTGCTATATTCAGTGGTGCCTGGTGTGTTTATAAATAGTAGATCTTAGTGAATGTTTGCTAGAGCAAGTGTGTTCTGTATTGTGTCGTGCTTAATTTCAATCTCAAAGTCAATATTCCCATTTTTAAGCTCATTACCTTGATTCTGTATATAAATGGCTATTTTGGACCTTTTCAGAATTTTTTTTTAACTCCGCAGAAGAAAACAAACAAATGATGACCTCGGGAACATAGTCTTACATTCTAGAACATAGAATAAGGAAAGTTTTGTTTACGTTTGGAGTGCAAACCAAATACAGAGAGTCAAAAAGCTCTCCCTGCAATAGGAAAAGTGACTTCTGGACCTCCTGTTTGTGTGTGCAGTTGGGTTTCTCTTTTAGCAGGTTCAATTAGATCATATAAACTCTTTTTACCTAGCAACCTACATGATACAGTGATTTAGCCACCAACATTATATTTATTGCTAGATTTGCTGGATTCCCACATTCTTTACTAGAATTTATACTAGAATTTATAAGCTCCACTAGTGAAGAATTATTTGTTAAATTCTCTCCTGTGTCCTTGGGGCCTCAAACTATGTTTGGCATGTCATAGGTGCTTAATAATTATTTGCTGATAGAATGATCGAGTGTGTCAAGCCTTATCGTAGACTCTGAGGACTAGAATGGTGAGTAAGGGACAGTCTTTGCCCCAGGAACTCCATAATCTAATGAGGAAGACAACACACGAAGCCAATAATTAGTATAGAATGTCAAAAAGCAATGATAAAAATACGCAAAGAATTTATTTTCTATTATTTAAGTGTTGTCGTTATCACCTTGAGACAAGAAGTATCAAAGAACAATCAGCTTTTGTCACCGTCCTTTCCTTTTGTTTGATAAACCTTTATCCTAAATTGTCAAACTTCTTGGGAGGTAGAGACCCACGATAAGCTCCAGGATGCAATCTATGCTCAAAGTTGCATAGAGAATAGACATGCACATCAGACTTCCAAGTCAAAGCCACCTGCCATGTAAAGACAGACACTCCTGGTTTGAAATTGTTCTTTCCAGCATCCGTCCTAGTCCAGCCTCCTTTGCAGTTCCTCTTAGTCTCTCTTCCCTGTTGAAGTTTGGTGTTCCGTAGCTGCCTACAGTTTTAGCTACCATGTAAATGCTGAGAACTCGACTATGTCTTATTCCAGGCTCCACTTCCCTCTGGAGTGGTGCTGGATACGAAACTGCCTTGCCAGACATTCTGAAAGGATTTTATGTTCAGTCTGTCCAGACTGGAGCTCGTAATTTCACCCTCCTTTTCCCTCTGTCAAGAACAATCCCTCCATATCCACCCATCAGACTTCCCCTACATGCTCTGCATCCAAGGAGTCTCCTCAACTGCCCATACTACCTTGAACTTCTGTGAACCATGTCCTTTGTGGTCCCCTGCTTCAGTCCAGCACCAGCCAACCCAACCATCTTGTCTCCAGCCTTTCCCACGCCCTTTCATCTATTCCACATGAAGCCAGAGATATTCTTCTAAATCAAAGATAGGAACCAATATATTAGAAACTCTTATTTTTATTTTTATGTTTATTTTTATTTATAAAAATTTGTTAATGTTTATTTATTTTTGAGAGAGATAGAGACAGAATGCAAGTGGGTTAGGGACAGAGAGAGAGGGAGATGCAGAATCTGAAGCAGGCTCCAGGCTCTGAGCGGTCAGCACAGAGCCCGATGCGGGGCTCAAACTCAGTAGCTGTGAGATGATGACCTGAGACGAAGTGGGACACTCAACCGACTGAGCCACCCAGGCGCCCCTAGAAACTCTTTAACATAGCCTGTAACGCCTTTTGGTTTCTCTAGTTTCATCTCCTGCCACGCCACTCCATCTTCATTTCTATGTTCCAGGGGTCTAGCATATTACATGGGTTCCATGCATGTTTACTGAATGAACCAGTCAAGCCAGAGCTGAGACGAGGAAAGGGCACCTAGGTAAGAAACCTAAGAAGTGAAGACAGAGGTAGGAATCTGTGTAATGTGTTCAAGAGAGACCAGTGGCTCAGAGGATTTTGACTGGAGACCAGAGGCTATAGAGGGACACTTGCACACTTTGCCCTTTGGCAACAGCAAATGATTTGAGGTTTCTCTATGTACCCTGTGGTTTCACACTCTCATGCCTTTGCCACTCTCTTGGACCCTCTCCATCTCATCCATCTGACACCTGGCAGGCCACCTCCTATATGAGGTCGCCACTAACCTAACCTCCCTGCAGATGGTCTTTCAAGGCTGAAAGTGCAGTGATTTAGCCACTCACCTTGTACTTACTCTGGGCTTAATAGGTCCATTCTTTACTGGAATGTGGAAACTTCACTGATGCATAAATATTTGCGTTATTCTCTGATGAACCCCCAGTGTGCCACCACTGTGTCCGCACCTCATGTCCAGTCATTTATCACACTCTATGGAAATGATTTGTGTGTGTCTGTTGCCCCCCAACCCCGACCCCAGATGGGAAACAAGGGACCATGTCTTATGCATGTGTGTATACCCACTCTTTGAAACAGTGTATGGCACGTGGCAAACAAAACTCGGTGGAGGTTTGGCTGAATGAATAAGCAGATCATCTTATCAGTCCGTGTTCATGGTTCATAATGAACTTCAACTCTGCCTTCTCCCTGCCCACCCACACTGTTCCCCAGGCATGATCAGTTCTTTCTCTATAGCCTTTTACACATGCCCCCCATTGCTCTTGCCACTCCCTACAATGGTCATGCATTACCTCATGTCTGTCCTTGGATTTGTCTCTCACCCCCATACCACTCCGCATGCTGTCCTTGGTTTAATCTGTCTCACATGTCACTTTGATCACATCATTTGTCTAGTTGCGATCCTTCAGCAGCACCTCATTATGTACAGGAATGATGTCCAAATCCTCACCCGGGCATTCAGGCCACTCCACTACCTGACTAACATTTACAGCCTCACTTCACACCTCTCAAGCCAAGCTAAATTCCATTGCATTCCACAGATGGGCTTTACTTTTCATCTGTGTTCTTTCCACATGTCGCTCTCTTTTCCTGGAAAGAACATCCCCTTCCCCTACTTGTCAAAATCATAGTCATTTTTTACTACCAAACAAAATGCTATTCTCACTCTCAAATTCAGAGTGACTCTTCCATCCCAGAGTGATTTTCCTTTCTCTACACTATTATAACGCTTGGTCTCTACCACTCATGTGCTCCCTACTTCATGTTGCTTTTATTGTACTTCGGGTTCATGTGAGTACCTACTCTTTTCGAGGCATGGTACCATGCAGTCATCTGCCCTTTTTATAATTCTACTTTTTATTTCTAACTGTATAATTCTACAAAATTTCTAATTTTGTAATTCTACTCCAGCCAACAATGTTCATGATTTGTCCAAAGTCACATAGCTAGTAGGTAAGGGTGGAGCCAGGCTTTGAACCCCTAGTCTGTGTTACTGCAAAGCCTGGACACTGCCCACTCTAGCAGCCTGACTCATAACAGGGGTTGTTTTATGCTTCCCCTCAAGTAGGGAGAGGTCCTGTGTTACACGTAGCTTGGTTCCAGGACAGCCTAGATCTACTGAGTTTCTCCATGTGCTCATGATATGTACCTTAATACCGCATACACAGTAAATGTGGTGTGAACAAATGCCTGAGATGTCCCCTTTTTCTGTTACTGTCTATGCTGAGGCATATGCTCCATTTGGTGAATATTCATCATGGAATCACACAGGCTTACTGTCCCCACTGACTTCTGGACTAGTGTGTTTTCTCACTCCTGGTTCTCCTTGCCTAGACTCCACCATATTCTCTGCCACCAAATTAATCTTCATAAATATTAACTTGGTCACCTTGCTCCAGTAACCTTTGGTTTAAACCTCCATGCCTGGCTTTCAGGGTCCTTTACTTTGCCTTGTCCTCCCTGCCCCGATTCCAGAATCATGTGTCCATCTGTACCTTCTGCTTCCCCTCAGTCTAAATCCTCTCTTTGCACCACTGATTTTCTCTCTGGAACAGAGCACATAGACTCCTGCCTCTCCCTTGAGTTGTGAGGTTTGGTTTTCAACATAAAGGCCCTTCCTCCTCCCCAGTTCTGAGTTTATTTGTTTGTTCAGTAAGTGTACATTGAGCCTGGCTGTGAACCAAGCACTGCACTAGGCTCTGGGAACATAGACAATAAGGGGGCTCCTGGATGGCTAATTCAGTTAAGTGTCTGAGTCTTGGTTTTGCCTCAGGTCATGATCTCACAGGTTGTGACTTTGAGCCCCATTTCGGGCTCTGCACTGACAGTGTGGAGCCTGCTTGGCATTCTCGCTCTCCCTCTCTCTGCCCTTCCCCTGACTGTTCTCTCTCTCTCTCTCTCCCCCTACCTCTCCCCCATCTCTGTCTCTCTCAAAATAAATAAATAAACAAACATTAAAAAAAGAAAATAGAAAATAAGGCACATTGTGCCCTCAAGGGGACCTCAATCTGTTGAAGTATACAGACACAAAAGCAAACAGCACAAAGACAGTCAGTGACAGAGAAACACAACTGTTTGGGAAGCTGGTCACATTCTACCCATCCATTAAGACCTACCCAAGTCTATTTGCTGCCCAAAATTAATTTGCCTCTTTCATAATCCTTTATAATACTAATTACCCTGCAACACGCACTTTGACATTTACTCAACATCCTGCCTTATATTGTTATTGAAGTGTGTCCTGCAAATGGGTTCTATTTCCACAGGTGGATTTTAAGCGCCTTAAAACAATGTTTTATACCAGCTTTTTCAGTTAGCATTTGCTGTATAGCAAAGTGCCCCCCAAACATGGTGACTTAAAGCAATAAACATTTATGATTTCTCACAATTCTGTGAATTGACTTGGTGGTACTTCTGGTCCAGACTGGCTTGATTGGGGCTGAATAATCTAAGACAGAAGTAGGCAAGAACTGTAGCCCACAGGTCTGCTACTACTTTTGTAAATAGGTTTTATTAGAACACACCCACCCCCCCATATTGTCTGTGGCTGCTTCTGCACCACACATTGAGTAGTTGTAACAAAAGATCATATGATCTGCAAACCTAAAGTATTTACTCTCTGGTCCTTTGTGTAAAGGTTTGCCAACACTGCTCTAAGATGGCCTCACTTAACATGTCCAGTGGTTGGCAGGCTGGTTTGTCTAGGGAGGCCTCACCTGGAATACTCATTTCTGTTTTATGTGGTCTCTCATTATCCAGGAGGCTAGTCTGAAATTCTTTATCTGGTGGTGTCAGGATTCCAACAAGTAGCAAGAGAGGCCAAGCTTCAGTACATAAGCATTTTTCAATTCTGCTTGCATCATATTTTCTATTGTCCCTTTGGTAAAAGTAAATCCCCTAACCAAGCCCAGAGTCAGGGTTGGGGGAAGAGGGGGCTACCCAGGAGCCTGTATTAAAGGAGCAAATTATTGTGGCCATTTTGGGAAAACAGTCCACCAACTCAGCTCATTCCTCCCCAGCCACCACCCCCCTTCACCTCTGTCTCCAGTGTTCAACATCGAGCATATGGTGGATACTCAGTACGTGGTTTTGTGGAATTGAATTAAACTCATAAATTGAATTTTGAAGGAAGGGGTACATCTGATAGTTATGGTGTAACTGTTGTGTGCCAGGTACTGCCATAGGCCCTGCCATACAATGATGAACAAAACATGCAGTTCCTGTCCTTGAGGGTCATGCAGCCAAACATTGATTCTGTGTGTCCTTCTGTCCAGTGTGAAATGGATGCTCTTTTAGATTCTTTCTAAGGGTCTTAAGTGTTTAATTATGAACAATCCTTTCATTGTCCTCTTTCTGCCTCTGCTACCCATGCATTATCTGGACTTTGCAAACATACACCTGGACTAATTTAAGATGCCCCTGCTTCCAGCCTCTTCCTCTCCCTTCTCCCTAAGCATCACCAACCAACTGGTGTTCCTGATGCCCCACTTCTATCAGTTTGCTCCTTGCTCCAAAGCCTTGTCCAGTCATCAAATAGAGCTTAGACTCTAATATCCTTAGGAAGCACCCCAACACTGTGCCTAAACCCCTTCTTGTCTAGACCCCTTGCCCTTCTCTGAGTATACACAGAGTGTCCTCGTGTCTGTTCCCAAATGTGCCTTTTGAGATACTACTCATCTGTCAAAGCCAGATGTAGCTGCCACCTCCTCCATGCTGCTTTCCTGATTACCCTTATTGAAAGTTATTTCCTCCTTTGCACTCACAGGGTACCAAGCTTGGAATGCATCTTAAATGGTACATTTCCCATACTGTCTGGCATTGATTTACCCCTCTCATGCATCACACCCCTACTTGTGATTAAAGATCAGGTCTTACTCATTTTCATTTCCCCCTGAATGCCTTGCACAGAGGAGACTTTTAGCAAAATCTTGTTTTATGAGTAAATGAATAACTGACATTTAAGTATCACTTTTACCATTTTCAGACTCTTATTTGCCATATCTCTAAGAGGCCACTGATTTAAGTGTATTTAAGTGATTTAAGGCCATTGATTTTATATACCACTAAGAAAGAAATAAATACCAATTAAATTTTAATAGACTATCAATTTTAAGATATATCCTAATTTCTGAAACATTATTAGGTGGGAAAATATACATCATAGAATCAGTGAAATACAAATATTAAATCCAACTTATATAGATATAGGTATCCAACTAGACATTCATAAAACACCTAATGGTGCCAGGTATGAGAATCTCACAACAGTCATATAAGAGAGGGAAGATGGGTTGCATTATTCCCATTTTACAGAGGAAAAAATTAAAGTTCAAAGAGGCTACAATCCTTTTTCACAGTGAAATAACTATAAATAAGAGAGCCAAATCTTATGGCTGAGACATAGCTACTTTCCTAAAATCACCTGTGGATATCAAAACACTTTAGTCAGCTAGCTCTAAGTCTAATTATCAAGGTGGGTCTTTTTCTTTCTTTTCAAAATTATATGCACATCAGTTGGCCTTTCAGTTTGTTTTTCCCAGCTGTATTGTTTTATCATGTTACCCTAGGAACATCCTGTTGCTTGACATAACATAATGTAATGTAATGTGATATTTCATGCTGCTTAGCAAAAATTAGAATGATTGTTGGATGCTTATATTTTCTTGGGTAGTAATTAGCAGGCAGACTCTCTCACACACACCCATAGGAGTTTCTCAACCATCCATTAGCCTCAAAAGAGTAGAAAGCTTTCCTGCCCAACACTTCACTTAATTAATTACTTCATATGAATACTTCCTTTTGGATTTCAAGAAGCACTCTCTGGAATATATACAGTTAAGAGACAAAGCTTTTTTTTTTGGCAATTTCAATAATTATTATACTTTAGAAAGAATTGGTGTGTGCAGTTTTTGACTTATGTAGGTATCAAGCTTATTTTTAAGAACAGGTGAACAGTGCTAAAAACTCTCTCCTATATATGTCTGGTTGTATTTTTGTTTTATTCAAATTGATAGGGAAAAGAAGAAAAATGGAAGTGGAAGAGTCTCCCCAGATCAGCAGGAACTGGAATGTGTTCAAGCTTGGCAGAGTCAATTCAGCCTTTCATCTGTCCAAGGGAGACGTGTTGAAATCCCCCCACTGTTCTCAGGATTACTCAGACTTTATTTGAGTAGCTTGTTGATTTCTGGTCACAGCACTTTTAAAAAAGCAGTTGGAGAGAGGGAAAAATGTTGGGGAGACTAGCCAAATAATACAAAATAAGATCTATGAAGGAAAATTAAGAGGAAAAGATTGTTTAGCTTGGAGAAGAAAAAGTGAAGTTAATTTCTGTCTTCAGATACTTAAGGGGTTTTTTTTGGTGGAAAAAAAAAATAACAGTTCAGCTATACTCTATGCCCACTAAGCACAAAACAAGAGGAAATTTACTTTTATTTCTGTTGGATACATTACATGGTGACAAAGTTCTAGAAGTGTTCCCCAGGGATATTACAGTGAGGTGTCCATTCCAAGACCTTTAGGATTCACTTGCCTAGAGTGGATAGGAGACTAAACTAGGAAATCTCTCAAGGCTCCTTCAGTATTATGATTGAGTTAATCTCCCACTTTCATAAATACCCCGAACAACTTTTGGATTATGATTATCAGACATGTTGTATAGTTTCTAACACTAGTTGCTGTGACATGGGTAAATTTGAAGTTAGGAGGTAGTACCCCTTATGAGAACTTGACTGTAATTAGGATTGAACAGTCCCCAAGTCCTTATATAATATAGGTGTCCTAGCCTTTCTGTCTTGTCGGTTTTGTATATGACTCATGCCACACACATATTCCACATCACAGCTTAAAAGACTTTCGGGCATTTGGCCTTTTCAAGAATGTTGCTCCTGAAAATATTCCCTTCTCTCCCATATAACTAGTTTCCCCCTTTGTGCTCAATCTTTTCATTGGGATGTAAAATATTTAATATCACCCAATGAAAAAACCTTCTTTGCCACACCCTTCTCTAGCCTCTACCCTACTTTACTGCTCCCATTCACACAAAATGTCTTGAACTTTTTATCTGTAGGCATTAGTTATCTCTGCTCCCTCATTTAACCCTACTGCTCCTCCAAAAATGTTCATATCAAAGCCACCAACATCCTTGTTGCCTCATCTTCCTCAGCTTCTCAGCAGCATCCAACACAGTCAACCACTCACTTTTCCTAAAACTCACTGTTTTCTGGGCCTACATGACAGCACCATTTTTTGGATTGTTGTTCTTGTTTTCAGTCACCACTGCTGTCTTCTTTTCTGTTAAGTGTCTGAATTGGTATGCCCTGAGGCACAATCCTTAACTTCATCTTTTCTATGTCTGTACTTTTGCTTGCTGCCTCATGTGCTCCCAGTAGTTCATGGTACTGACTCCTCAGTTTATATCTCCAGCTCTGATCTCTCCCCTGAATATCAGGCTCATATATCCAGTGGTGTACTTGATGTATCCATTGGGATGCTTGATAATCATTTCAAAATTAACATATCAAAAGCAGAACTTGAGTTCCATTTTTTTCACATTTTAGGATCTTACATATTCTCAAAGATCATCAAATAAAGAAACAAACCCATGAGTAGAAGTCAGCATAAGCAACAAATAATACACTGATTACCCCTTCCCCACCAAGGACTTTAGGTGTGTGAATTATCAGATTAAAAAAAAAAGTCTACCTCTATATTTAAAAAAACATCTTTTAAAATAGAATACAAAAATACCAGCAACAGTGGGCTATCAAAATCATCAGACACTTCTGAAAAAGAAATGAAATGAAAAAAATTAATTGACAAAAATTAAATCAAAAAAATTAGTGGATATGCTCATTTATAATTGATAAATTCATGAACTGGAAAATCAAACTGAAGTAGTTTCATACAATAGAGTACAAATGATAAGGAGATGGAAGTGTAAGGAAGAGAACTTAATAATATAGAATGTAGAACAAGAAGGCCTGGCATATGCTGATTCAGGGTCACAAAGGGAAAGAATATACAGGATGGGGGTGAGACAATAAAATATGGCTGAGAATTTTCCAAATAAGATGAAAAATGTGGGTCTACAGACTTAGGATGAAGTATGTACTAAGCAGACAAATGCAAAGGCATACATAACCTTTTACAATGGAGTAAGACTGCACATCACTGAAGACAACATTCTCTTAAAAGGAGCCATAGAGAAAACACAGATCATACCCTCTATGTTATAATAATTAGACTGACAGCAGACTTCTCTATGGTGACAATTGAAGCCAGGAAGAGTGAAATGATATTTTTAAGGGTCTGAGAATAATAAAATGCATTTGGGAAAAGTAACTTTCAAAAATGAGAATGAAATACTGTTTTCATAAGAGATAAAACCTAAAAGTTTACTACTAGTAGTCTTACACTGAAGGAACTTCAAAGGATATATTTCAGAAAGAAGGACAAGGATAGCAAAAGAAAAGTCTAAAATACAGAAATGATAAAGAAATTGGTAAACTTGTAGGTAAATCTAAACAAATATTGATGGTTTAAAACAATAATGTCTAACATAGAGGAAAAGATAAACTAAAATACTGGGTAAAACTCCATGTGTGCAAGGAAGGAAATATCAGAGTTTTGTCATATAAGGTCCTTTTATTGTTCTGAAGGAGATTACAATACTAATTTTAGAGTTCAAGCGAAACTACTAAAAGAATAGAAACAGTATATAACTTCCAAGCCCCTTTTAAAAAGTCAAGCAAGAATAAAAACAAAAATAAAGCATAGGAAAAGCAGGATAAATAGCAAAAGTTAGATCATCAGAACAAATGCAACTATATTAGCAATCACAATCTATGTAAAGGGCCTAATCTTTCTTGCTAAAAGACAGATATAGTAAAATTAAAATTTTTAAAAAATAATAGTAATTTAGCTATACAGTGTTAGAAAAGACACCCCTAACATGGAAAAACAAAGACAAGGGATAGAAAAATATATTTCAGCAAATACTAATCAAAAGGTAGTTAAGGTAGCTTTATTGATATCAAGCAAAATACACTTTAAGACCAAAAACATTTAGGATAGAGTGAACATATGGATAAAAGTTTAATTTGTTGAAAAGTATAACATTTCTAAAACAGCCTCAAAATATACAAAACAAAAATTGATAAAACTATAGAGAAACTTCACATATTTTTCCCAAGTTATTGCTTAGACAAGGAGATAACAAATGGTAAAAATGCAGACAACGTAGACATCACAATTAAATAGCTTGATTCATGGGCATAAGGAACCTTGCACTAAGCATTTAAAATACATGTATTATTCACAAGAGTTATAAAAACTGACCTTATACTAAGCCACAAAACAAGTCTCACCATATTTCCAAGAATAACTAATAATGGCCACATTCTATGATCATAGTACAATTAAACTAGAAGTCAATAACTAAAAGATTAAACCCCCCAAATTTCCCCTTATATTTGGAAATTTGAAAACATTTCTAAATAACTCATTGATCAAAGATATCATAATGGAAATTTTTAAATACTTAGAATTGAATGAAAATTAAAATAGTACATATCAAAACTTGTGGGATGCAGTGAAAGTTGTACTTAGAGGAAAATTTGTAGCCTCAAATGTTTTACCAAAAGAGAAAAAAGTGAAAATTAGTAAGCTAACTTTGAGAAGGTAGAAAAAGACAAAGGAAGGAGAAAGGAAGAGAGGAGGAATAAATAGAACAGAAATTAATTAAATTGAAAATAAAAATACCATATAGGGGATCAACAGAGCCAGAGTTGGTTCTATGAATGGGGTTCAGAGTTTTGAAAAAAGTATATAGTAAATATTTTTGGCTCTGTGGGCAATATAGTCTCTGTCACTCAACTTTGACATTGTAGTACAAAATGAATGGATGTAGTTCTGTTCCAATAAAATTTTATTTACAAAACTAGTGGCCAACCAATTTTAGCCTGGGGATCATAATTTGCTGACCACTGGCCTAATGAGAAGACTGATGTAAAAAAAATTTGAGAAAGTTCAGCAAAGTGGCTGGATATAAGATCAATATACAAAAATTAGTTGCCTTTTTATATACCAGTAACACAGAAAAAATCACTTTTTTAAAAGTTACTTACAATAACAAAAAATTTAAAGTGCCTAAGAATAAATCTAATAAAATTTGTGTAAAACCTAAAGAAATTACAACTATGTTGTTTAATCTGCCTCATGCCTAGATGAATAGGTTTTCAAAATTTTGGTCTCAGACCTCTTAATACTCAAAAAAATTACTGAGAATACTAAGGAGCTTTTGTTTATTTGGGTTTTATCAATCTATATTTACTGTATTAAAAGTTAAAATTGAACATTTAAAGAATTAATTTAAAATAATGAGCATACTACATGTTAACATTAAAAAAACACATTTATGAAAAATCTATATCTTTCAAGACAAAAAAATAGAAGAATGGCGTTGTTTTACATTTTTCTAAATCTCTTTGTTGTCTATCATAATAGAAAATACTTGGATTCTAATATCTGTTTCAGTATTTAATCTGTTGTAATATGTTGTTTTGGTTAAATTAGATGAAGAAAATTTCAGCTTCATACAGATTTGTAGTTGGGAAAGCATTTAATAGCCTTTTCAAATAATTGTGGATACTCTTCTTTGACCCTACATCAGAATTGATACGTGGTGACTTCCTACAGGTTAGTTGAAAAACAGAATCTAAAACCAAATCAATGGACCCATACTCTATTACATTAAAATTTATTGGTCTACTTTGCATATTGAATGGATCTGTTACGAAAGCATGATTTTTTAAGACCGTGATTGGTTATTCGGAAAATATTGGTTAACAGAGTTTTTACAGATCTTCAAAATGGTAACACATTTTATTTTGCAATGTCCAAAAAAATCACAGCTTAATATTACCAACAATCTCATCAGAACAGTTTTTCGGTTTGGGGAAGCTGTCAAGTTCACAGTAGCAAATACACACTTTTAAAAATCTGATTTTTAAAACCTTGCATTGTATCATTAGCAATAAATTCTACCAGTGGTTTTCCTTGAAGTGACAGCTCACTTCTTTTCATTTTCAAGAAAATATCTGCCAGATCCCTAAATCTGAATAACCGTAGTTTGTCAGGCATTCTTTCGAGTAAAAATGGTGTTCTATGAAAGTGGCTTGTTCAACTTGCAACTTAGATAACGCCACAAATATTTTTCCTTGAGACAACAATCATACCTCAGTATGCAGTAAATGTATTTTATGCACATTTGTCACCCAGGGTTAACATGATATGTACTCAAATGTTGGGATTTAATGTAAATTTAATACAAGTAATAATTCTTACTGCTTGATCAATACATTCTTGAGTGAAACTAATATTTTATTTTACTGTGAGTGTGATAGTGAAAAACTAGTACAGTTAGTGCCACGGCCTTGTTTCATGCTGAAGCACCAGCAGTTTTACCAACCATTATATTTGCACCATTAGCTCCAATGCCAACCTGTGAAAAAAACACGTAACATCTTAATATTGACTTCATTGACTTTCTGAAAGGGTCTTGGTATCCCTTAGGTTTCTGTAGACCACACTTGAGATCAGTTGCCACAGACCTTCATGTGGCTCTCTCCTTCATGTCATTCAGATCACAGTTTAAAGGCCATGACCTCAGAAAGAACTGTCCTACATAGCCCCTAGGGACTCCCTAACATATCACCCTATTTGGCTTTTCTCAGAGAACTGTCATTACTTGATAATTTATTATCTATTTATGTGTTTAGTATCTGTCTCCCCCAACTGGATATAAGACTTGAGAATGCAGGGAACTTGTCTGTCATGTTCAGTACAACTATATCTCCAAGATCTAAAATAGTACTTGGAAAATAAGTACTCAGTAAATGTTTGAGGAATTATTGAATCAAGTTGAGATGGTGCACAGGGAGTTGGGATTCTCATCATTTCCCACTCAGATGGGCTTATCGCTGTCAACAGCTATTTTGTACTCACTCTAGATTCTATGGATAATAACAGAAGGAACTTTTGAGTGTTGCATTTTACATGTTTTTAACATAGTCCTCACAAGCACCCTGAAAGCTAAGTATTATTTATCCCTTTTTACCAAAAAAAAAAAAAAAAAATCAATAAAAACTATTGCAAACCTAAAGATATGGTAAGTGTTAGAGCCAAAACTTGAATTCATATCCATCTTCCTGCCAGGTGAAACAGTAACTCAATGGATGCACATTGATACATAATCATAATTCTTGCTCAGAGTGCCAAGGTTTCAAGAATTGGCTGCCAAATGATGAGGCAGTAGTCATTCAGAAAGTGTGTTTGTTAGAGGGAATTTTTAAAATAATTAAAATTGAAACTCTGAAGTTATAACAAATGAGCAGCAGATTTTCAAAATTAACTTATTTGCACATTTTAGAAATGTTTACCTCAATCGTCAATTCCCAAGAAACCATTGAATTTCTTCAGTCTTTTGCCCAGAAGTTCTTAGGATCTTTCATAGGAACTGTAACAATGGCAAATGAGCATGAAGTTTTCAAGTTACATTCGCACTGAACATCTCTCCTTTATCTGGTTCCTGGCTGGAACAAGGGTCCAATAATAGGTGATAACATGCATGTCAGCACAGAGACTTAGGCCTGAACCTAGCTCAGCCATTATAACTACTTCATAGATTATGCCACAGAGAAGCTATGACCAGATTTTAGGGGTTACACAGAATCAACAATAGAACATGGAATACAAGTCAGCCCTCTTACTGTCTAGACAGATGCTCTGTTTGCTTCAAGTTTTATGTGAAATCTTTAATACCAAGGAGAGATTTACCAACAGACTTTCAAGGGAGGTCCTGGAATCGCTCATTAGACACCATACAGAACCTTTGACAGTCAGTTCCTGAGGATTGTGTTTGCTAGCCCTGAGACCTGTAACTTTAAAAAAATAAAGTGGGGTGCCAGTGTTTTATCCAAGTTCTGTTTTTAAAATGGTTAGTGAGAACTCAGGGCCAGCTTTCCTGCAGGGTTTAATGGTGTGATTCTATATAGTAGGCACTCAAAGGGCCTTTCTTTTCCACCTGTGTTTAAGTCCACAGTTATCTATTGCCTTAATTCACATTCAGTGAGAATATAAATACTCCTGACAAGTTCAGGAGAGATTTGAAGTCACTCACAACTTTCCAAAAAGCAATTAAGCTCTAAACACAAAAAGGTGCACACTGAGGAAACTATAGTGAGAAGAACAGAGAGGAAGGGGAAGTGATTTTGGAAAATGGGAGCGGGGGCAGGGGAAGATATGTCAGCAAAGGAGCACAGACATCCAGGAGACAGAAGGAGGAAAGGGGGGTGTCTTAGGAAAAGCCTTTGCCTTATCTGAGTCTTTTGTAGGGTGGACTGTGGATGTGCCAATGTGGTTCTAGCTGACACGGGGTTCTCACCAGCAATGGGAAAGGAACTGGCCTATCCAACACAAAACAGCTACACTGCAGGCCTCTCCCACTGCCCCAACCTGGAACTTCCTCAAGGCACCTAGTTCTAATAATCATAGAACTACTTTGGTTAGTTGGTCAAGACTTGGGCTTGGCTTCTGCTAACGATTTGCTTGGCCTTGAGGATATGCTTTAGCTTCACCCTTCCCTTCATTCTTGCAATTAGGTATGAAAACCGGTCACATAATTGTTCCGTTGAGGTTTTTAACCCAAATTCCCTAGAGGACTGTCTCACTCTTATGTACATCCCCACCAGCAACACAAACCTATTTCAGACTACACATGTTCCTCCCACTGCCAGTGTGTACCCACCATGGAGTCACTACTGTAGTGTGTATCATATATTTCTTCTCTCTCCGTAGTATCTACTTCTCCTGGGACTTTAATCCATTGTAGAGTTCTTGTTCATCTTTTTTTTTTTTTTTTCATCTTTAACATGTGTTGGAATCTTTGCCAGGACTTAAGGAGTCTCTAGCTTCTGAAGTAGAAGCAGCAAGCCATAAAACTGTAGGGCTGCCCCCAGGCTGGCAACATACACGTTATGGTACAGGCCATCTCTGCCTGGGGATGCAAAATGGTCAGGGTCATAGTCTCATATTAACATTAAAAGGCTTAGTTACCTGATACTCAGATTTTCTTGATTCCCATTAATAATCATGCCTGAGCTCAATTGTGAAAGATTCTAATTCCCCTGCTCCGTCCGTTTCTTAACGCCCATAAAAAAATGATCTTTTTCACAAACTCATTGCTATAGTTCAGGAGAAAAAACATCCATACTAGCCTGTTGAAACTACTTTCTAGAAGCCTCCTCTGTGGTACCTTCTCTGTTGATATCACTCATAGGGCCACTCGGAAAAGTCTGATGCTTTTTTTTTTCTACATTGCTCCTTAGAAGTTTGAATATAGCTACTATATCTTCATATCCATCTTTGTATACCTAGCACCAAGCTTAGGAGGGAAAATATAGTTAGACATCCACAAATATTAGTTGACTCTTCTTTGCAAATTTTAGTTGCTCTTTCCTCATTCTCTTAACTCCTAGTTTGTCATTTAGAGTTCAGCTCAGAGATTGTCACTGCCGGGAAGGGTCCCATCTGTCCTTGATAGCATGCTGAAATACCCCTGCAGCATCCCTTATGGCATAGTATCTATTTGCCTGATTAACCGCTATGTTCTACACTCCAGAGGCTGTTTGTGTTTATGACCTAGCTCCTACCTAAGTGACTGGCATGTGGTAGACAATCACTAAATATTTCCTGGTTTCATAAATCACAACTTTGCTCTTCTTTGAGTATTTTAGTTTGTCTGTTTCAAGACACCCAGAAATCAACACAGTGATTTATGTAGTTTGGGTAGGTAAGAGTAGATGACTGGCTTTCACTAGCAGTTAACAATAATTCTAGAACAATGCTTTATCTCTTTGGGATGTGGATAGGATACTTGAGAAGGCACAAGCAATAAGATTTCATGTTGGGTCTTTATTTCCTATTTTGAGGATTACACTGAGGAATAGCTGTGATCACAGTGGAGTAGGGGAGCAAATATGAGCAACGTGTTGATAATTTTTAAGTGAGAATAGCCTGGAATACCATGGGAGTGAATGGAGATCAAAAAAAGGTCAAAAGAAGCTGGAGCCTTAAATGACAATTTTTAATGCCTTGTGATTAAAAAGCAAAATAACAAGAGATAGACACAACTGTGTACTTAGAAGGAAATATTGATCTTAGAAAGTATGCAAAAGAGGTTTTTCACAGTGGATATCTCTTACATTATTATCCTTTTGTAATGTTTTTAAATGTGATTTTATTCCCATGGGCCTGAGAAGCTATTGGTATTGGGTAATATGATATTTGAAGTAACCAGAAGAACTTGGTGGACCCACTGACCTGCTTTTGACTTCTGAGAAATACAACTTAACTATCTCAAATTCCACAAAACCTGTCCTGGGTTTATGGCAAAGATTACTTTATCTGAATTGTGGAAGGTTGCCTTCCTGTGTCGTCAGTGGGAACAACATGTTGCACATGAAAGATGTCTACAGATGTTAGATTTGCGATCTTTTCCCTCCTTTCTAATTTGAAACACACTGTTTACCAGGAATGCTTTCTCCCAGATTTTATTTAGAGTCTGCTTAAATGAGACCTCCCATTTCTGCACTGTCTAAAACAGGACCTTTGTTTTCAATTCTCACCCTTCAGTTGTCTTCCTCTGTCTTATTTTTTTCTCTATTGCACATTTTATTACATATCTACTTGATTGTGTATTGCCATATCCCCCAATAGAACGTAAGCTCCTTGACAGCACAGCTTTGCTGGGCTCATTGCTGCAACCTCAGGCACCTAGAATAGTGCATAACATCGTGTACTGTACATGGTAGGCACTCAGTCAGCACTGATTGAGTGAATTAAAACAGCAGCCAACTTGGTTTCAGGCATTATGCTACAGGAAAAGAAAAAGGAAAAAAAGAGCATGGCTTCTGCCATTGAGGGACTTGTCCCAGGTAGCAGAGACAGATGCATGAACAAGTCTGTGATTGTGATATGGCTGGGGTGCTGGGGAAGCTCAAGCAAGAATCTCCTGTGCCTGCAGGAGTCAGGAAGGTAACTGGAGGAACTGACATTGGAGATTAGTCTTGAAGGATGAGCAGGTGTTTGCCAGACAGGGAAGAGAGGGAAGGACACTTCATGTGTGGAAGCAACATATAAAACAGCATGGAGCTGTCGACAAAGATCTTGAATATGGCCAACTTGTGGGGGACATATATGAGATGAGTTCAGATAGATGAGCTGCCAAGAAACAATAATTAATTTTAATCCTAGCCCCTAAACATCATCCTCTGGAGTTTTCCCCTTCAGTAAATAACACGCCCAGTTCATGTCATTGCTTATAGTGAAATTCTCACTCATCGATAGTTCTTTTCATTCTCTCACACTCCACATCCAGTCTGTTAGCAAATCCCATCAGCTCTACCTTCCAATTATATGCTGAATCCAGCTTCTAGTCACCATCCCCTCCACTCCCTCCCTAGTTCAGACCATCATCATTGCTCACCTAGACAACTACAGAAGCCTCCCAATAAGCCTCCCTGCTTCTCTTCTGACCCCACGATGACCCATGTTCCTACAAAACCCAACACTGTCATTGTGAAAGCTTTGAAGTTAAAACTGGAAGAGCAACTTAGGTCATTATCAATAAAATGGGTTCTTATTAAAGAGTATTAATACATGTTTTGAGTAGTGGAATGAAATTATCTTAATATCAAAGTTTGTATCTTCTTTATATTTGTATGCCTTGTCTTAATGGTTCTGTGGCATTATGGTACGTGATGATGTGTTCATGTGTGGGGTTTTTCCCTTAACAATGGAAAGACAGAGAACCCTTCATGTGCATCTGTGTTCTCAGTATCCAGTGCCGTGGCTGGCATTGGTCAATACACCGTGCATGTCCATGAAAGAATTATTCTTCACATTACTACAGACTCACTGCTGGGTTCCTTTAATGATCCTACCACTTTTTATAAAACGATGAATTTCCTAAAATTTTTTTTTATATACAGTGGTTAGGTAAACATCTATTACCTAAAACCAACCTGATCGAAGTAAGTTACTCTTACAGTATCCAAGAGATGCAGCTAAAGCAATGGTCAGAAGAAAGTCATGGCCCATAAGTACTTATTTTGGTAAATAATAAAAATATTAAGTAGATAGATTAAGCATCCAATTCAAAAAGTTAGGAAAAGAACAATAAAACCTAAGAAAAACAGCAGGAAGGAAATAAAATTAAAGCATGAATTCAAAAACTGGAAAATAAGTTAATAAATGCAAAAATCATATTATTTGAAAACAACAGAATAGAGGAAACTTTGGCCAACTTGATTATTAAAAATAGGGGAAATAAAATAAGGTGAATATAAGGTATATATATATATTTTTTCATAACTGAAGTATTTTTATTTTATGTACAATGAGTTGGCATTAAGGTAGGTTATCGTGGATATCCACAGTGAAGGTAAGTAATTTACATCCAAGTTAGTTAGCATATAGTGCAATAATGATTTCAGGAGTAGATTCCAGGGATTCATCCGCAATGTATAACACCCAGTGCTCATCCCAACAAGTATCTTCCTTAATGGCCCTTACCCATTTAGCCCATCCCCCCACCCATAGCAACCCTCAGTTCTGTGTATTTAAGAGTCTGTTATGTTTTGTCTCCCTCCATGTTTTTATATTATTTTTGCTTCCCTACCCTTATGTTCATCTGTTTTGTATCTTAAATTCCTCATATGAGTGAAGTCATATGATCATTGTCTTTCTTTAATATCGCTTAGCATAGTACTCTCTAGTTCTATCCACACAGTTGGAAATGCAAGATTTCATTTTTTTTATTGCCGAGTAATACTCCATTGTATATATATACCACATCTTCTTTATCCATTCATCCATCAATGGACATTTGGGCTCTTTCCATACTTTGGCTATTGTCGATAGCACTGCTATAAACATTGAGGTGCATGTGCCCCTTCGAAACAGCACACCTAGGGGCGCCTGGGTGGCTCCGTTCGTTAGGCAACCGACTTCGGCTCAGGTCATGATCTCGCAGTTTGTGAGCTCAAGCCCCCGTCGGGCTCTGGGCTGACAGCTCAGGGCCTGGAGTCTGCTTCAGATTCTGTGTCTACCCCTCTCTGCCCCACCCCCCCCTCCACTCATGCTCTGTGTCTCTCTGTCTCTCAATAATAAATAAACGTTAAAAAGAAAAGAAAAGAAGCAGCACACCTGTATCCCTTGAATAAATACCTAGTAGTGCAATTTTGCTGGGTTGTAGGGTAGTTCTATTTTTAATTTTTTGAGGAACCTCCATACTGTTTCCCAGAGTGCCTGCACCAATTTGCATTCCCACAAGTAGTGCAAAAGAGGTGAATATAAGGTATATTTAAAAGGAACAATGAAATCTGTTTCATTAAACTTTTTACAGATAAATTTGAAAACCCAGATGAAAAGCATAATATAATTTGCCCACCCTGACTTCCAAAGAGAAGGAAAATCCATCAGAACAACTACCATAGAGGACTACTAATGTTACATTCTCTTTTCTTTTCTTTTCTTTTCTTTTCTTTTCTTTTCTTTTCTTTTCAAGTTTCTTTAGTTTTGACAGAGACAGAGTGCAAGCATGAGCTGGGGAGGGGCAGAGAGAGAGGCGGACACAGAATCTGAAGCAGGCTCCAGGCTCCAAGCTGTCAGCACAGAGCCTGACATGGGGCTCGAGCTCACAAACTGTGAGATCATGACCTGGGCCAAAGTCGGACGCTTAACCAACTGAGCCACCCAGGTGCCCCCTAATGTTACATTCTAAATAAAATATTAGCAAACAGGGTCTAGCAGCATTTTGAAAGAACAGTGTGCCCATGACTTAATGAAGTTTGTTCCAGCAGTGCAAGAAAGATACAGTATTGAGAAATCTATTAATATAATTTACCATTTTTTTAAATTTAATAGATCTTTATAGAAAACTAATTTGGGGGTGCCTGTGCACTGAGCTCAGTCAGTTAAGCATCCTACTCTTGATTTCAGCTCAGGTCAATGTCTCACAGTTTGTGAGCTTGATCCCAGTGTCAGGAACCTGCTTGGGATTCTCTCTCTCCTTCTCTCTCTCTCTGCCCCTCCCCTACCCTTCCCACCTCTCACTCGCTGTCTCAAAAGAAAACATTAAAAAAAACTCATCTGAGCATCTTCATAAATGCTGCAAAGATATTGATTCAATATCTTTGAATATTCAAAAGTAATTCAATATCAATTTTTCATTAAAAAACACCTCATAAATTAGGAACTCATGGATACCTCCTTAACATGATAAAAATAAGAATTTCACCAAGAAATGTCATGTTTGATAGGGAAATACTTAGAAGCCATATTATGTCAGAAAGAATGAAGACAAGGGTATTCATTGTTATAACTGTTCTTTCTTTACTTTTTAAAAAAATCTAATTGGCTTTATTAAATGATTCATGAATCAGGCAGCATGCCATCCAGCAAGTAGAAGGGAGCCCCCTCAGGGCACCTGGGTGGCTCAGTGGTTAAACGTCCCACTTCCATCTAGGTCATGATCTCGCTGTTCCCAAGTTCAAGCCCCACATCGGGCTCTGTGCTGACATCTCAGAGCCTGGAGCCTGCTTCAGATCTGTGTCTCCCTCTCTCTCTCTGTCCCTCTTCCACTCACTCTCTCTCTCTCAAAAATAAATAAACATTAAAAAAAATTGTCAAAGAAGAGAGCTCTCTCATTATAACTGTTCTTTAACATTGTTTATTGTTCTGAATGCGCTGGCCAATGCAGTACAAGAGAAAGAAGCTAGAAGCATAAAAAGTCAAAAGGAAAAGGTTGAACTAATGTTTATATTAATTTGCAGATGATATAACTGTATAGTTGTATGTGTATTTCTATGAATCAACTGGGAAGTTATTATAAATAACAACTCAGTAAGGTGGTTGAGTACCAATTTATTATGTAAAAATGAACAGTATTCATATACACTATCAACAGCTAGTTAGAAGATATAATGCAAGAAAAATCTTATTTACAGTAGCAAAAAAAATGGAAAATACAAATGTAAATATAAATATATATGTAAATATATCATATATAAATATATGAATTTAACTTAAAGAATCTGTAAGATATAAATATTTATTTATAGAAATGAATGAAACTTCTTTAGTTCCCTGAGATGCAAAGGAAAAAGGATATAAATAAAGAGAAAGGCAGTCTGTGTTCTTGGATAGAAAATCTCAGCATCAGAAATTTAACATGATCCCAATAAAAATACCAACAGAATGGTCTGTAACCAAAAAATCTGATGCTGAAGTCTATGTGAAAAAAATTATTTTTAATCAAGAATAGTCAAAAATGAAAAAAAGAAAACAATGAGAGAAAGTTGCCTTTGAAATATTAAAACATATTTCAAATATATTTATGTATTTGAATTAGGGTATTAATAGTTCAATGACACAGTGTAATACAGGAATAATTTTAAATACATTTGCAATTTTACTTTACAATAAGCATCTCAGATCAGAGTGATAAAACTAGATTGTTGAATAAATGGTGCTGGGATAACTAAATAGCTGTCTGGAAAAATTAAGTTTATTGATATGGATATATTGATATATTTTACACTAAGATAAATTCTAAATACATCAAAGGCTTAAATTAAAAAAAAATTAGAATTGCTAAAAGAATTTAGGGGGAAGTTTTTATATCCATGAGTGAAAGTATGATACAAAATCAGGAAGTCATAAAAGGAAAGCCACAAAATGATTTCAATTACTTAAAGTCAGAATTTTTCTGAGAGACAGCCACCACCATAACAAAGGCAAAAGACAAGTGACAAACTAGGAAACATATTTTGCAACTGATATAAGAGAAAGGACCGATTTCCCTCATATGTAAAGAGTTTCTACAAGGCACTAAGAAAAAAGACCAACAATGCAATAGAAAAAAAAGAAGTAAGGTTATTAATAGTTTACAGAAGAGGAAATATAAATAGCTGTCTATTAACATATGAAACATAACCAGCTTCATTTATAAAAAGGGAAGATAAATTAAAACTATAATGAAATGCTATTTTGAAGATTTTTAAGTTTGATCACATAATCTATTAGCAAGACTATGCATAAAAGGTACTCTTGTACTTCGCTAGTAGGAGTTCAAATTAGTACAGTCTCAATGGAGAACAGTTTGGCAATATCAAAATTTCAAAAGCTTATATCTTTTGATGAATCAGTTCTTCTTTGGGGAAAACATATGGATGTGCTCATCATGTGCAAAATTACAAAGTTACACATTGCAACCTTCTTTACAATAATATAAGATTGAAAATAACCCAAATGGCTATCAATAGAGAATTGCTTGTGTGTGTGTGTGTGTATGTGTGTGTTACATATACTATATTCTTATAGTCAAATACTGTGTAACTACAAAACAGGATGAGAAAGCTTTTATGTGTTAGTATGGTTTATTACCCAAGATGTATTTTATTTATTTTTTTTTAATTTAAATTCTAGTTAGTATACAGTGCAATATTGGTTTCGGGAGTAGAACTCAGTGATTCATCACTTACATATAACACCCAGTGCTCATCAGAACAAGTGCCCTCCTTAATACCTATCACCCACCCAAGATGTATTTTAAAGTGAAAGGTGCATGATATTAGTATAGTATGTTAAGTTTTGTGCAAAAAGGAAAAGAGAGAAAGATTTATCTATAAATGCATCTATCTTTGCTTTAAGAGGTATAAAATCCCTCTAGAAGGGTACGCAAGAAATATTAGTTGCCTTTTGGAAATGGAATCATGTGACTGGGATGCAGTGCTGGGGAGATTTTTAAGACTTTCGCTGTATACCATTTGTATTTTTTGAAATTTGAACCAACCAACAAAATTTTTAATTGTGTTTTTAAATTTGTCTTCAGAAGAAACCAGTTTCACACAACATGGGTGAATCCTACCAGCATAATATTAAGAAAAAAAAACAGATATGCCTAAATATAAATACACACACACAGTATATGTGCATATCTAAATTTCAAAAGGAGATAAAACTAATGGTGAAGGAAATTAGAATGGTGGTTGTCTTGGTGGAGGTAATGGCTGAGGTGAGGCATGAGGGAGACTTTTGGGTTGCTCGTAATAGTCTTGATTTCGGTGGTGGCTATATGAGTATTTTCACTTGGAAAAATTCATTGATCTGTACTCTTATGGTTGGTGTACTTTTCTGCATGTAAATTATATTTCAATTTTAAAAAAGTATCGAAAAGAAAAAAATTCCATAGGGTTGTATTCGTTTCCTAGAACTGCCGTTTAACAAAGTACCACAAACTGGGGGGCTTAAAACACCAGAAATTTCTTGTCTCACAGTTCTGGACTCTGCAAGTTCAAACTCAAGGTGTCAGTAGGGTCATACTCCCCCTGAAACCTATAGGGAAGAATCCTTCCTTGCCTCTTCCTAGCTTCTGGTGGCAGCCATTAATCCTTGGCATTTGTTGGCTTGTAGATGCATCACTCTGATCTCTGCCTCCATCTCCACCTAGGGTCTTCACATGGAGTTCCTGTTATAAAGACAACAGTCATGTTGGATTAGGACTCCCTCTACTCCAGTATGACCTCATCTTAACTAATTACACATGTAATGACCCTATTTCCAAATAAAGTCACATTCTCAGGTACCCGGAGGTTAGGAATTCAGCACATCTTTTTGGAGGGTAGGGGCACACAATCAACCTATAACAAAGATTCATGGAGAATATGTAGAGTATTAAGAGTTGCTATAGAAGGATGTTTTAGTCCCGTTTTAGTGACTGATGTGTGATGTGTGCCATTTCTGAGCTCTTACCAAAAAAAGTAGCCCAGCACAGTGTCTACCAATTGTGTCATCTCCTTAGCAATAATTCAATTACTAGAAAATAAGGGCCTAATACACTGACTACCCGAAGTTAGATTAAAAGAAAATAAACAAGGAGCTTTTTGGCTCCTTTGGTAGCCTCCTTCACGATTTTACAGTTCCATAAAACTAGGGGCTGTGTCTTTATAGGATACAGCTTGGCACACTGTGACCATTCATCTTCATCATAGAGCAATAATGTTGGTCTAAAGATGGGCTTTTGTAAAAAGCCTCCTCATTTTTCAGATTTACTCCAAGGATCCTGCAAAGCCTTCATTTTTCACTGGGCATGGATGGGTTTTATTTCTCTATCAAAGAGTCAGCAAGTTTCCAAATGAGTAACAGACACTGGGTGTGGTGTGTGGCTTCCCTTTTGGTTGTGCATCCAAATTGCCCTTGAGGTATAATTAATCCCACAATTCTCACCACCATTGAAATGATTTTTCTAATTTAATGAAATAACTATTTTGTTGTCACTGGCTTCCAGTGTGCATGGCTTGTTGTATGTGTTCAATAAGTGTTTGTCGAGTGAAGGAAGAAAAATAGAACAACACTGAACCATTTAACTGTCAAATGAAGCCTTCAATAACAATTTCAAAATTCAGTCATTCTAAGGCAGGCAAAATTAGTCTATGTTAAAAAACTTAGTAGAACAGTGATTGACTTTGGCAGAGGAAATTGGCTGGGATGGGGAATATTTCTGGGGTGATGGTTATCTTCTATAGGTTGATGAGGTTCAGAATATATAGGTATCCATTTATTAAATTCAGTAGATGTCCAGTTAAGATTTGTACATTTCATTGTGTTAAATTTTACATCAAAAGAAAAAAAAAACTATAAACAAATCTTGAACTCTAGCAAATGATATGCCTGTTAGAGTTTAGGGGAAAGTGTGCTGATGTCTGCAATTTATTTTGATGTGCATTGAAAAATAAGATGAATTAGACAGATAGATAGAGATGGATATAGATAGATGTGTAATGAGATAAGCATAGCAAAATATTAATTATATAATCTAGATGTTAGGTATTAGGCGTTCACTATAAAATTCTTTAAACTTTTCTGTTAAGTTTGAAAGTTTTCATAATGAGATGTTAGAAAATTCAAAACCCAAAACCATACACGACCTTGCACATGTGGGACCAAAGTCTACTTGCCATTTTTATTCCTGTCACAAACTTGAATGTCTACTACTTAAAACAGGGAACAGTATCACCTGCTAGGGGGTCTCCTGGTGAATCCAACAACAGATTCATAGGAATATACAGGGAGCCTGTTTTATTGTCCTTTTGGGAGTAAGGCTTTGAAAAGGAAATAGTTGAAAAAGGGCAAAGGACATTTACATTTCAATGTGGCATCATACAATATGATCTTGTGCCAGCCGCCTACACGTGGCCCAGGAAGAAAGCTGATTAGGCTCCTTTAAAAACAATGCCTTGTTTTATAATTGTGCTCATGACGCAAAGGAAATCCATTTATTTTTACTTGAAGAAAGATATGAAGAACTACAATTCTATGAATTCTCTTAGAATTACTCTTCCTCTACCCACCCCCACCCAATATCATAATTATCTCCCTTGTGGAAAGTAAATGTAAATAAATGCATTTAATTTAGGAACAAAAATTGTCTTCTAAGTGCTTACCCATAACCCTCCTCATCTATTATGTGTTCCTTAATACGATATAGTAGAAACCTGGAAGTCAGAAACACTTGCATTCTCTTGTTTTTGTTACTCTAAATGGTTCTGTGCTCTTGACATTATTGATTTTAAATTCTTTGAGCCTGAATTTCCACAATTGTAAAGTGAACAGATTCAATCAGATGATCTACAAATCCCTTCTCGCATTGGAATGAAACTTTGCTTGTTTTACCCTATATCATCACTTTGGGGCCAGCTTTAATGAAATCTTGAATCCAGACAAACTCTAAATAGAGGAAGGGACCCCCAATCCCAACAAAACACACAAAAGACTTTGCTAGAAGCTCATTTAAATAATAGCTTAAGATTTTAGCCCCAGTGAATTTTCTCTCTGTTTCTCCGTATTAGTTGGACATGAAACTAGTTGAATACTTAAGACACTCAGGAGAGGAAAGCTACAATGTCTTAAAGGGCATCTCATCCAAAAATATCAAAAAAATGCAAAGAAGAAAGTGATTTTTCTATTTGTGGAACAGTGTGTTTTGTTTACTTGGGCTTATCCCCAGGTGAAAATTTCATTTAAATACTGATTATAGGAGGAGACTATCAATTGCTAGCCAGGTGTTTTTCCCAAGAAATTAAAGCAGAACGGAGTAAGTATTCCTATAGGAATGAGTCTATTTTCATTCTCAGGGTATAATAGAATTCAAAGGCAAGAGTAGTTTGGTGTGTCACAATATATAAACAACCCGAAGAGGGCAATTGGATAAACTTTGTATCTCCTCCTGCACTATTTACTCAACTGTGTTGTCAAAGACAGAAACTCAACTTCCATTATGTGGGTCTCTTGGCAGATCTAATTACCTGAGGGGTAATTATACAGATATAAATATGTGTGCTCATAGTCAAGCCAGATATGAGTTATATACCAAATGTAGTTGTTCATGTTATATCTTTTCTATAGATTATGTTTCTATGTTTGCATATTTTGGCACATACACCTACATATTTTCTCCTTTCAGTTAGCTATAAACCGAATATGAGTTGTGGGGCTACTTACATAATGAAAGACGCTAATTACCAAGGACTTGACTTTACTAATGTACTTAGGTTGGAGATATTTTAGGTGAGAAGAGCATGGGCAAGTCATATGATTTGGTCCATTATTATATTTTCAATTATCTTTGATGCTCAAAGAGAGACATTAATATAGCTGAGGATGACATAGCAAATTACCACAGCTCTCTAACCTTTTAAATTGCTAACACTGTTGTAATCTGTAATTATAGAAATCAGTGTGAGAATTGTGGCACTGCATAATTATCTTTCCTGATACTTTATTGCTGAATGAATTATTAATCAGAATTAGTCTTGTATAGTATTTGCAGCAACTCAGAAGAATAATATATAATTAAATTTCATTATTCCTATTTTTGTGCTAATGTTTTATGATGTTGTAATTGATAATTAATTGGCCCAAAACTCACACAATACTTGGGAGTTTCAGGTGGCTGAAAAATGTTCAGTGTGCTGAGTTCATTAACCAAGTAATGATCATTCTGTAAAGACCGTGGAGTCTAGTCCAATCTGTATGAGAAAGCTTTTGAAATTGTTATATTAATCATTAAGCCTTTCATGTTTCCTTAAAAGAAGGCAATAACTGTGAGCACATATGAATAATTAAGAAATCTTAATAGATTTCAAAAATCTGGTCAATTTTAAGTAATCAGATGTTGGTTATGAATATCAGGTTAATACACTAGATACAGTTCATGTGTTTTCCTGTGTATCAATTTCCATTCTAATTAAACAAGCAGCAGTCTTCATATAACCACAATTTCAAAATGAGAATAACAGGGCTACAGCCTGAAAAGCCATTTTCTTCTACCTTTGATGAGCATAACCCATAGTGTACAAAGTCTTTATAGGCAAAGTCTGGCCTAATCTTCTTTTCCAATTGTCCAAAAAACTAACTGATTTTCCTCCTCACAGACACACCAAATTTAAAATCTGAAAGGATTATGAACTTTTCCTTGACTGGCATTCTAACTAAGAATTCCTGGTGTGAGTCTCTTTTGGTATCCTTTGCAACCTAGGTAACCAGCCAAAGCTCAGAATCCAAGAATGTCTTTCACTCAGCCTGAGTTCTATTGAAAAGGAACATTGTCAGGCATTTTATGTGAACTTCTGCTGAGCCACTTTATTTTGTTTTTTAAAGAAGGTGATGCTTTTTTTTTTTTTTTTTTTGGTTTTCAAAGTGTCTCCTTTAGAAAATATGGTTTGTTTTTATTTTTTTAAACAGGTGAACATCTTTCTTTCCAAAGAATTTTGAAGGATTGTGATACGGAACTTTATAATACATATGCTGTATTTTAATCAGTGCTTTTCTAAGCTGATCAGAAAAACATCCACAGGGGACTGTTCCTGGGGATTGCTGTGTATCTCTACTTTTCCTAGGAAAATCATGAGTAGTTTATTTTTACATTGGTTTGCATTGGCGCGAATGTCTTATAATTCTAAATTCTAAATTATTAAAGAGGACTTTGTCATCACACCACTGTAAGTAGAATTAAGGCCTATTTCTGTAGTTTCCAAGGGAGAGTTGCTTGTCTGACTTTGAAATGAACATCAGAAACCTCCTTTTCCCATCTTCTCTCAATCCCAAGCCCTCCAGAACTGTGTATGGTTCCAGACCAACAGAAGCCCAGGCAACAGTCACACTCTGAAAAACATGGTCGTCCTGAGGATGCCATCAAGGGTCCTGTGTGGCCATAATCTCCCCAAGGCTTGGAGGCTTAGGTACTGCTGAAAGGGAAGGCATGATTGGCTTGGCAGTTTGAGGTGGGAGGCTGTGAACTTGCAGAAAATCAGAGCCATCTTTCAGAAGTGGGAGCAAGGAGGCTGTTACCAGGATAGAACAGCTAAATTATACTCTGTACAAATCTACACTGTACGGAACAACAGAGAAAGAATAGGTCTCACTGTTCGTGAATGGTTAGGCCCAGAAAACTTTGGAAATAAAGTACACTTAAGACCTTTCCACTGAGAAACTCTGCAGATGTTAGCTTTTCCTTCAGTCTATCAGTCCAATCTTTCCCTATAGCTTTTGTACCTTCCCATTATCTGAGTTGCGTGTCTTGGAGGCTACATCATTAGTTTCCTCTAACATTAGCGTTGCTCACAATAGACTGAGTTTTCTGTGGATAAATGGATAGGCAAGGCAACCTGGCAGCCCAGAAAGACCAGGCAGCTCCAGAGTGTATAGAAAGATGTGCGAAAAAATAGGTTCGAAGGAGACCTCAGCAGAAATAAAAGTAACATAAAGCAGGGGAGGAAGAACAAAAAGTATAGGCAGGAATCTGGGCTTGGGATTTAAGTAGGGTGGTCCAGGAGGCCTTCCTGAGAAGGTAACATCTGAGCAAAGACCCGAGGGAGGTCAGGAAGTGAGCCATCACGTTGAAATCACATGACAGTCTCATAGGAGGCATGTCTTACCTTCCTTGCACATATAAGGAGATGGAGAAGGAAGTGAGTACATAAGTAAGACTTAAGTAGTCCTCTCTGTAGTTCTTGGAAGTGGCAGGGCAGACATTCCAGGTTTGTAGGGCTGCCTTGGATCAGCTGCCGTGGAGGTTAAACTGTAGATTTCCAGCCCCATCCCAGTTACCCTAAATCCATGCAGTTTGAGAACTGTTGTAATTCCAAGAGCTAGGAAGGCAGCAGAGAGAGTCTGAGTTATGTGGGCAGGACTGAAAGCAGGAGATACTGATGTGAAAGGACAAGCCATTATCAGTCTGGGAGTGAAAGGTGAATGGAAATAGTTGGCATGGTAATAAAGAAGAGCTAATTTATATAACATTTACTGCATGTTGAATGAGTGAATTAATGAATTCGTGAACAATCATGTGGAGTGTTTTACTCCTCACAGCCTGTGAAACAGATGCTCTTTATCATACCCTTTTCATACAAATCAGGAAACTGAGGCACAGAAAAGTTTAGTGTCTTGCCAGAGGGTTTTTTCTTTCATTTTTATTTAAATTCTAGTTAGTTAACATACAGTGCAATATTGGTTTCAGGAGTAGGATTCAGTGATTCATCACTTACATACAGCACCCAGCACTCATGGTAACAAGTACCTTCCTTAATACCCATCGCCCATCTAACCCATCCCGTACCCACCCCCCTGCATCAACCCTCAGTTTGTTCTCAATGGTTAAGAGTCTCTTGTGATTTGTTTCTCTCTTTCTCTCTTTTTTTCCCCTTCCCATGTGTTCATCTGTTTTGTTTCTTAAATACCACATGAGTGAAATCATATATTTGTCTTTGACTTATTTTGCTTAGAATAATACACACTATTCCATCCATGTTGTTGCAAATGGCAAGATTTCATTCTTTTTGATCACCGAGTAATATTCCATTGTGTGTGTCTGTGTGTGTGTGAGTCTGTGTACCACATTTTCTTTATTCATTTATCAGTTGATGAATATTTGTGCTGTTTCCATAGTTTGGCTGTTGTTGATAACACTGCTATAAACACTGGGGTGCGTGTGCCCTTCAAATCAGCATTTTAGTATCCTTTAGGTAAATACCTAGTAGTGCAGCTACTGGGTTGTAGGATAGTTCTGTCTTTAACTTTTTGAGGAACCTCCATACTATTTTCCAGAGTGGCTGCACCAGTTTGCATTTTACCAGCAGTGCAAAAGTGTTCCCCTTTCTCCGCATCCTTGCCAACACCTGTTGTTTCTTGTGCTGTTAATTTTACCATTCTGTCTGGTGTGAGGTGGTATCTCTTCATGGTTTTGATTTGTATTTCCTTGATGATGAGTGATGTTGAGCACCTTTTCATGTGTCTGTTGGCCATCTGGATGTCTTCTTTGGAAAAATGTCTATTCACGTCTTCTGCCCATTTCTTTACTGGATGATTTGGTTTTTGGGTGTTGAATTTGGGAAGATTTTGGATGGTCACTGCTTATCTGATATGTCATTTGCAAATATCTTCTCCCATTCTGTAGGCAACATTTTGTTGATTGTTGTCCTTTGCTGTGCAGAAGCTTTTCATCTCGATGAAGTCCCAGTAATTCACTTTTGCTTTTTTTTTTCCTTCCCTCTGGCAGCATGTCTAGTAAGAAGTTGCTCCAGCCGAGGTCAAAGAGGTTGCTGCCTGTTTTCTCCTCTAGGATTTTGATGGTTTTCTGTCTCACATTTAGGTCTTTCATCCACTTTGAATTTATTGTTGTGTATGGTGTAAGAAAGTGGTCCAGTTTCATTCTTCTGCATGTGGCTGCCCAGTTTTGCCGGCACCAGTTGTTGAAGAGACTGTCTTTTTCCCATTGCCAGAGGTTTTCCAGAGGTGAGTGGCAGAGTCAGGATTCAAAGCCAGACAGTCTGCTCCACAGCCCGCATTCTCAACCATTCCACTATACTCTCTCCAAAAACCGTAATATGTACAGTATTTAGTGAGTGCTTACTATACTCCAAGAATTGTTCTGGGCACTTTGCATATTTGTGCTTTAAATTATTTACTCCTCATGACAACAGAATTGCGGATGAGGAATCCTTACTGAGAGCTTACACAATTTGTCTGAGGGGGTGTAGCAGTCAGTATTCAGATACCAGCAGACTGACTCTAGAGACTGGTTTGTCACCACTACATCACACAGCATCTCATGATGGAAGAAGAGTTTGATTTGGATGAAACATCAGCAAAAGGTAGCGGAGAGAGAAACAGAAGAAGCCTGTAATAGGAAGGTGGATTATTCAAAGCACGCACTTTTAACAAATATAAAGGGATAGAATCTTTTGGAAGTGTTATTAGACGAGAATCAGTCCAAGTCCCCCATCTGCCAGATGCTTTCTCTTGGCATGAAAGAGAAATATATCAGGGTTAAGTGCCCATAAGAGCAGACATTCTTGATATAATTATGTGTAGAATTAGTCAAATGGTGGTGAGGATAATTCCTGATGCAAGCAAAGTACTTTGTACTTCTCTGAGAGCTCTCAGATCTATTGCCTTGTTTGACCTTCACGGTCATTGTGGGAGGTTACAGAGGGAAGGCTGCAGTGGTGTCATGGCTGAAGACCAGAAAGCACCAGATCCCACACATTGACCTATTATTTTCTCATAGGCCATGGATGGAAGTCAAGCAAATTGGCCTTTCCCCAAGTTTAAGCAGAAAAATCTGGCAAACGAAGATGTGCCTCATTCCTCATGCAGTCAGGTTTGCCTCAATATAAGAACCCCTCAGCCTCTGCAGAATTACAGATTTACATAATGTACAAAGAAATTAATTTTCCTCTCATAATAGCTTTTATTTGTGGAGCGTTTACTATAAAACAAAGGCTGTCCTAAAAACCTTGTATCCTCAGCTCATCTAATCCTCACAGCCATTTTGCACATGGAAAAAACAAGGATTGCAGAATCTAATTAATGTACCCAAAGCCCTACAGCTAGGAGTGGGAAGAGCAGGACTCAAAAGGAGGCCCCTGTGCTGAGGGATAAAAGGAGAAATGGGAAACTGGTGCGCTACAGAGTCAAGAAAGTGCTGAGGAGTCTCTTCCCACCTGGTGATTCTGGGGGCTTCTCTGTGCTTGTCCACTACCACCTGGCTAAAGGGCTGGCCCTTGTCAAACCCCTTCCTGGCCATGTGGAGAGAAGGTATTTTCTCCCCCATTGCAGTGCGGTTTTGACTGTTTATAATGAGTGAGTTAGAAAACAGTCTCTTCTTCAGTACACTTTGCTTTATCTGAAGCATATCCTGTAGGGTACAAGTGGTGTGTGTGACTGGTGGTGGTGTAAGCCTGTAATAGGACTTCTATTTTGAACAGCATTTTCGATGTCCTGAAGCATTTGTGTCCCTGCCTTTTGGTAACAATAATCATCACTCTGAGATGCTGCCAAGGGCAAGACAGGGACTTGGAAGGCTCCAAGCACTCCTTTCCCCCCATCTCTCTCCTCTGAACTCCTGCCTTTTCCTCAGACTCCCTGGAGAACATTTCACCTGTGTGTTAATATTCCAACTCCATTCAGTCTCCTGCATTGTGACAGATGGTTCAAGTGCTTTTATTACCAGGTGTGGAATTTAACAAACTGCCGCCCAGTGGTCTTAGTCTCATGGTTTTAATCATTTTTAAATGGAAAAAAATAGGAGTAAGGGTGTTGAGGCTTCAGTGAAAACTCACAAACCTTTCCCAAAGCACTTCCCAAAATCACCCTTGAGTCAGAGGACTCCTCTGCCCTGATTAGATGCTGCCTGCCATGAGTGCTGAGTTTTGATTGTTTTAGTTACCAGGTGAACCATCTTGCAATCTAAACTTTGTCCATTCCAGCCTGCATCCCTGCAGAGATGATATTTCAGAACAGAATCATGTTGTCCAAGAGACCCTAATACGTGAAAGAAACAAGGTTCCTTGTATTAAGAACCTTTTCTGTGAAATCTGTATTTCTGCTAAGGCTTGGAAACTAACTTCTGTTTTCTTTCCCACCCATAAACAGTGTGCCCACTTAGGAAGTGGGACAAGCATTGATAAAGATCACGGGGATGAACAGCCACATAACCATAGATCCCCTTCAGGTACAGGCAGACACAAACCTCATCTGGACTTGACCCCCTTGAGAAAGAGTTAGAGTTGAAAATCCAGTCTCTAGCATTATGACTCCTCTTCAGATGAATTTACCTTTGGCAGGTTGCACTTGTTAGAACCTACCAGCAATAAACTAGCCCAGAAAATATGCTGGGAACTCTGGCATCGCTAATATGGTTTCTTGACTTCGTGTGGACACCCAGGCCGAGCGTGGGCACTGACCTGGTGGGTAAACTTCTGGCAGTATTACACAGTACCTTTTGAAGCTAATTCAAGGAGCTTTTTTTTTTTTACTTATAACACTTAGATGTTCTCTTCTTTCTTTTCTCCTTTCTTCCTCCTTCCTTTCCTGCTTCCCTCTGCCACTCCCTTTTCTTCCCCCCACCCTTCATCAGATTGGAAGTCCACGAATTACTGAGTTCAGTTTTTGACAGTCTTAGTTTTGACAGTAATGCTGAAGTTGGAATCAGACAGGCTTGCAGTCTCCCCTCTTTTCTGCATTTGACTATCTGTTGTCTTTTCTTAGTCTTTGATTCTCTGTTGCGAGTTTTGACTTGGTTCTTATCTAAGACAGAATAATTTCTGTCAGTTCTGGGAACTCCCCTCCCACCCGATGGAGAAGTTTTGGGGAGGGGATGTGCACCCTGTGTTGAACTGTGCACTGGGTACAAATCTGCAGTGCCTTCTATTAAAATGTAAAATGATCCGTTGAGTCATCCTCCCTCTGGTTTGACTCAGATGCTTTATGGCGTACTTTGCATGTCATTTCTCTCTAATGATTTCCCCATGGAGAAGGGTGTCTGATAGAATCCAGGCAGACTGAAGATTGCTCTGAGTCAAATGGATCTTTTATTCTTTTAGTATTAACCCTTATCTCTTAGTTTCCCATCCTTGCTTTTTCCCTGAAGGAACCTAATGAAGTAAATAGGTTCCACCACCCTTATTTAGCCTCCTAATCACTGTTCGTAATTTCTTCTCACATTAGCAGCATGAAGCTCTAGGGTAATATTCTCTGGCTAGAAGGGGAGGGAAGGGGATACTGGGAGAGAATATTTCACACAGATGCCCTGATAAAGAAAAATGTAGAAACGAAATGACTTCTCTCTGTCCTCTACCTCCTAATAAGGCAAGAAGCAAATGCTAATAGGAAGCAGAGATTGATGTATGAGAAATGAATATAAATGGAGAACATAGATACAAAGAAGTAGTATAAGAGACAAACTGGAAGTGACAAGATAGAAAAGAAAACTAGTCAAGGGTAGAAAAGGACCTACCCCAGCAGAATAAATGGGGGCTTTGGCTACACCCTTAGCTGGGGGACTATTTCAAAAGAACCAAAAACAAGCATCAAGATATAGAAAAGAGGAGCAGGGTAGATGATCACAGGACCGCGTATCCAAATCTGCCAGTCCTTAATTCCACACTTTCTGCCTGCTCGTTCTTCTCCCTAACCATACACACACCCCCATCATGGCCAGCCTCCACTAACAATAATTGGCGTATCTTGGACAGCCTGGCATGGAGTCCTTCTCACCCACTGATTTCAAAGCATGTAATTTCTTTCATCTACTTTTGGAGATGACACTATATGTACTATGTTATTGTTAAACCCAAACTGTAGCTTTCCCTGAGGCCCTAAAAAGTGTTCTCTCACATGACATCACTGGGTGGAGACTCAGACAGGAGGAGTTGATGAACCACCCCCCCGCCTTGATTCCGTAGCCATATATCTAAGACAGCCTCTGAGAACCTGTCCTGCACATCGCATTATTGGGCAAGTCTTCCTCTCTGCTTCATGGCTCCCAGAAGTTACGCGATGGCATTTCTCCCTTCTAGCCAGCTGTGTTATTTTGACCATCTCTAGCTTCTCAAAAATAGCCTTCTCAAGAACTGTAGTTAGAGAAGCTCATGTTTGAAGTTTTTCCAAAAGTTTTTGTACTTTTATAGAACCATAGAAATTAGAACTAGAAATACTTTGCAGGTCACCTAGTCCATTTCCTCATTTTATAGATAAGGACATGGAAGTGCATTGATGTGATTTGGTTTTCACAAGAGAAGATGAAACATAAGATCTCTGAAAAGAGTCCTGTTCGAAAGCAAAAGCCAACCTCAGATTTCTCACCTTCTCCTGAAGGGCCTCATCCCCACATTTGGCCCATTTTTGCAGATTTTATGTGTTTTCATTTGAAGCCCAAAGCCCACCCTAGGACTTTCGTGATTAAGTGGTAGAACGTGAGGCAGGTAACTTGAACTGTTAATCCTTTCCTAGGATCTTTAATTTGGAGTGGGGTTTTCTTTTTTACTTACAAAATATATTGTAGATATGGAAAAGTGCATTAGACAAATGCATAATTTAACACAAAGTGAATGCATATCAAAGTCAAGAGATAGAACATTATGACAGCACCCCTGAGCCCCTCCCCCCAGTACCACTGTCCAATTATAACTCTCTCCCCACAAATGGAACTTCAGTTCTGAGTCTTTCCTTTATAGTTTTACCACCTACATATGTATACCTAGATATTTAAGTTTTGCCCATTTTTGAACTTGATATAAATGGAACCCAATTGTGTATATTATTTTGTGTCTTGCTTCTGCAGCTCAGTCTTCAACATTAGATTAGTGAGATTCATCCATGTTGTTGCATGTGGCTCTAACTTGCTTTGTGTCTTTCCATTATATGAATATATGAATATACCTCAGTGTATTTGTTCATTCAGCTACTGACAGACATCATACCGTTTCCAGTTGGGAGCAATGCTGAAGAACGCTGCTGTGAACACTCTTATACAAAGTTCCTGTCACAGACGTGCAGGAGTGTCTCAGGCGTAACCTGGAAATGGAAATACTGGGTCATAGTCAGTGCATATGTATGAGAGTCCCTGTTGTTTTACATCTTCACAAACACTTGAAATTGCCAGACTTTGTAATTCTTTCCAGTTTGGTGGATGTGTAAAATATCTTTAATTCTTTATCACCTTTACGTTAATACATACAGCCTTCCAATACTTCTTCTAGCCCAGCCTCTGTATCATAGCTTGCCTCTCCATATAGTTCACATCTAAATACAGACGTGCAAGTAGTTGTCACTGTTTTATTACTAGATATTTAGAAAGCTTGGGTTATTTTTTATTTTGGTCTGTTTTTAAAAAATGAGTGAAACAACAACATCATCAACAAAAATCACTCCAAAATTGGGGCTTATGATAACTGTCCCTAAACTCTTCATGTTTTTTGGTTTCTTTTTTTTTTTTTTTTTTTCAGCTGTACAGTAAAAACCATTGTCACAAACTATGTCAGTAAATTGAACTTCCTCCTGAAAGGTCAAAGAAGATGGAAGTTTATGTTGAAGTACAAAAACCATTCAGAGCTATTAAGGATTTGATGATACAATTGCAAGTGCTTCCTTCTAACAGCAGCCTTAAATTTCAGTTCCCTTGGCACTGACGAGCACACACGCAGATGGAGTGTTTGAGTAAATAAAGAACACAGAACGTTTTAGCTGCTCAATGTCAGGCCCTTACTTTAGCTATCTAAGGCATTAGAGACATTAAATGACAGGCACTCCAGTTTTCCATTATAAAATACTGAAATTGGATTGCTTTCCACTTTAAGTAAGAAGTTTGAGTCTTGATGAGATTGAAAAGTGTTTCCAATCCAAAAGCAATAACTTAGTAATTTTAATGGCACTACGCACTCTAAAATTTCTATAGACTTGATAACTTTCTTTTATAAAAACTAACCCTTATAGTTTCATTGTAAGTAACTTTTTTTTTAAAAAAGCATGCTTGATAAGAGCAGGAATTTAGTCAGCAATTACTAAATAGTTTAGTGTTTGATTCACAAAAGTATTTATTTAGTGCCCTGTTTCTATGGGAAATGGGGTTGGAATTTCAAGTGAAATGGTTTATAATTCGGTCTTTTTCATTACCTGCAAGGTGTATTCATTTCTTTTCATCTGAGCCATTCTAGACATGACAGGTTGTCTGAAAAACCTAACATACTACTTTTTTGTGAATTTTAGCTTTTCAGATTTCCCTCTGTAGATTTTTTTTCTTCTTGGTTTTTCAATTTATACTTTTAACCTTCAGAACTAAGTGTTAGATGTTTTGATTTCTGAATATGAACCAATAATGAATGAAGACTGAATGAGTAAGTGAATAAGCAAGTCTGTATTCATTAATATGACATCTTTGACTGATGAGAGCTGTGGTCTGTGTAGTTTTTTGAGGGAATGAGCATATTATGATAAAATAATAGTAATTAACTTTTACTGCTGAACCATATGATAAGATGATTGGGGTATATGTGTATGTACATGTGCAGCTGGGTTTTTTGGCCTACAGAAAGAAGAATGAGATCCAGCCAAAACCCAAATCAGAACCTTTGGAAAGCTTCCTTACAATCTGATTTCAGCTAATGTCTACACACTTTAACACATTGTCTAATGCTTAGTGTAAAGACTGGCTGTCAGACTCCTACATGCTATTCTGGGCTCAGTTACTCACTACAAAGTATTTCATTCTTAGATCCCATGGGTCCTGCTGTAGATTTCAGGATTTGCTGCATTGGGGGCAGGGGGATGTTTTTTAATTAATATTAGCAAGGCAAGTGAAAAAAAAAAAGAAACTCAGTGGGATATAATGCAGGGATAGGAGAAACAGAATTCAGGTTGGTATTGGTGAGTCAAAAACAAATTGGAGGGAGTTCCTAGAAGAGCACCCATGATAACTGGAGGATGAGAAAGGCTGACTGATTTCTAAAAGAAGAAGAAACAGTATGTTCCATTATGCTTGAAGAGGGGCCAACAGTGAGGGGTGTGATAAGATCCAATAGGAATGTAAAGGCCAAGAGGAAGAGAGTGGTGCTGGCATAGCATACGGAACGATTATCCAGGAATAATGTAATAAAAGCATGAAAATCCTCAGACAGGTTAAAGTCTAGCAACAGCTTCCTGGGAATGATAGATTTTAGATTATACCATTTAACGAACAGATCTAATCTGTTTTAAGTGTCTTAAAACTCTCTGGAAGGTTTAACCCAAAAAGCAGTTCATGTTCATAGCCTCTTCATTGACTCGGGGAGCATAAATTGCTACAACCCCTTTATTTTCCCAAACCTGCCCTATTGGCAGGATATTGAGTCATTTCATGAGCCCCCTCTGCCCAGCTGTCTTAAAGCCAGAAAGAAACCATCTTGCTTGTGAAATGGAATCTGAGAGTCCACCCACTGCCTTGGCTTCACCACTATTTAGGACTTCTCCCCACCTAGTAGGGTAGACCCTTACCCAGTGCTGCTCTATAGCAGTCAGGCCCCCACTCGGACCTCAGTGAAACTGCACTTTGGGTTCCCAGGTGACATATTCTTTTAGTTTGTACTCCTTTACTCAGCCATGGTTCCCAGAATAAACCTATGGGCTAAGATGTCCAGAACTGAAAGAGCTATTCTCCATTTCTGAAAGGTAATTTCACCTCAAGGGACTTGTTCTCCTCCATGTACTCAGGGATATCATGGTGTATCCAGGCAGACCTTCCTAACTTGGAACCTGTGAGAGCAGGGGTTGGGATTATGGTTCCTTCTCTCCAAAAAGGCATTGTTTTTTCCCTGCATATTGTCTACCCCATTCCCTGTAACCACCTCTTCAGAGGTAGGTTTTTTTTTTAAGCCATGCAACATCAACAACAATAAAAGAAGGTATATAAATGGTCTTTATAAGGTCAAAGAAAGCTAGCTTCTCTCAGCTACAATAACAGTGACCCACTTTGTGTGACCAATACGGTATTTTATAGACTTTAAGACTCCTAGAATTGTAGGTATGTAAGAACTTTGCTGATCCTCTAGTTCAGATTTTTCATTTTACAAATATGGAAGCAGGTCCAGAGAAATTTAGACAGTTTATCCAGAATCCACAAAGCTGGTCGGTGCCAGAGCCAGATGAAAAGACCTGGATCCCTGGTATATTCCTCTTTCCGCTGCACTTCACTTTCATTTCTCTTTGGATTTTCTTTCATTTTGTGCTTCACTAAAGAACTTAAGACTCTGAATCCTTTATAGCAAGCTTCTGGCTTCTTGGTGTTAAGTGCATTAATAACAATTACACAACAAATGGATTGGAAAAATGAACTATCTCTTACAAATCTCCTCCTTCTTATGAATTGAGTATAACATTTACATTGTAGAACATTAATTTTTCCACCTAGTTTTGAATACTGCCTGCTATATGTAAGCCATTGTGATTTAAATGAGTAAATAAATAAACAAATTTCCATAGACTGATTGAGAAAACTGAATGTGATTGGAAAAAGAGTAATAATTTGAGAACTAAGAATGGAGAAAATAAATCAGACTTGAGACCCTATATGGGAGATAAGAAAATCCGGGAAGCATTTCATGTAAAAGAAGCCAGGATAGGAAATATTTGTCTTCTTACTAAAAAAAGAATTTAGAAGCAATTAACTAGTCATAAAGACAAAAGCCATGTAAATTCAGGTTTATTCCATGGCTTAATGGTCATTGTAACTGAATTGTCTCATTTAAAATGCTATTCTCGGGGTGCCTTGGTGGCTCAGTTGGTTAAGTGTCCGACTCTTGATATCAGCTCAGGTCATGATCTTGTGGTAGTGAGATCCAGCCCTGCACAGGCTCCGCACTGAGCATGAAGCCTGCTTGGGATTCTCTCCCTCTCCCTTTCTCTGCCCCTCCCTCCTTGCATGCACATGCTCACTCTCTCTCTCGCTTGCTCTCTCAAAATAAACATTTAAAAATAATAATAAATAAAATGCTGTGCTTATTGCACAAAAAATGATTCCAGAAAATAAAGCTTACAGATAGTCCATCTTTTATTGTAATACAAAGAACTAAAGTTTCTTTTTTGCAGAAATATTTTTGTAAGTAGGTATTACAAATCCTCATTTATAGTAAGTGAAGTTTACACTGTATGTTTAGCAATGTGATAAATTATTATTTGTAACATATTTGGTGTACCTATAACATAAAGACTAAATCAAGGATTTTTACTTCCAGCCAAGAGGGAATAACAGGTACCAGATTTTCTAAATTTACTCCCACCTGAAGCAACTATAAAAACATAAAATATATCAAACAATGCTTTTCAAGACATTGGACACAAAGCAACAAAGGACATTGATCTCTAAAAGAAGGAAAATAAGCTGAGCCCAGCTTACTGTTTTGAGAGTGTTTCCAGACAATGACAGGGGAAAGAGAAACCAAAGAAGATCTTGACTGACAACCAGAGCTAAGGAGACAGAGCTAATAGTCTGGAGAGAGTGTGGTGGCTATACTTTGGAAAGCAGAGTAGCAAAGAAGAGAGAGCTTCACAGAGAGAAAACTTCAGAGATCTGCAGAGGGTTTCCTTAAATATTCTGCAGAGTACTCATTAGCATATGTGTGTTAGAAAAATACCAAAAATGGGAAAACAGTCACCCAAAACAATTAGAAGGAACAGTACTCAGAGCTCACAGAGGATCAGGAATAATACACATTCCTATCAGCCAGACTAGAAAACCCATAATTCAAGGGGTTGAGTCCTAGGACAAAGTTTAAGAATGTTAATAAGAACACACAAACATCAAGCATCCAACAAGGTAAAATCCACAATGTCTGGCATTCAATCAAAACTGTCCAGGCATGCACAAAAGCAGGGAAATATGACTAATAATGAAGAGAAATATCAATCAATCAGAACTAAATCAGAACTGACACAGATGTTGGAATTAACAGAATTAGTTATTATAACAGTATTCCAAATGTTCAAAAAGTTAGAGGAGTAATTGGATATCTTTTTTTAAACATTTTTATTTATTTTTGAGAGAGCACAAGCCGGGGAGGGGCAGAGAGAGGGGAGGGGGACAGAGGATCTGAAGTGGGCTGTGCTCTGACAGCAGCAAGCCTGATGTGGGGCTTGAACTCATGAATCCTGAGTATGACCTGAGCTGAAGTTGGACACTGAACTGACTGAGCCACCCAGGTGCCCCGTGAGTGATTAAATATCTTAAGTAGAGATATGGGAGATCTAAAAAAGACCCATACTGAATTTTTAGAGATGACAACCACAGTTTTCGGAGATGAAAATTACTGTGAAAGGAATACACTTTAAATATAAAGACACAAATAGGTTAAAAAGATAAGAAGGGAGAAAGACATAGTATGCTATCACTAATCAGAAAAAGCTGAAATGACTATATTAATATCAGACAAATTAGATTTCAAAGCAAATAATATTTCCAGGAATTAAAAGGTCATTTTGTGGTAGAGGAATAAATACCTCAAGAGAAAATAAAAACTCTAGCCATGTGTGCATCTAATAACAGGATTTTAAGTTTCATGAAGCAAAAACTGATAGGCACATATGCAATTATAGTTAGATACTTCAGTGCCTCTTCTCAATATCTTGATAGAACCCATGGACAGAAAATTAGCAAAGGTAGAGAAGATTTGAACAATACTTATCATACAATTTTACTTAGTTGACATTTACAGAACACTCCAGACAACAGCAGAACACACTTTTTTTTCCAAATACATATGGAATATTTACCAAGATAGACCATATTCTGGGATATAAAACAAGTGTCCATAAATTAAAAGGATTGAAGTCATTCAGAGTTTGTTCTCTGACCACAAGGGAATTAAATTAGAAAACAGGGGCGCCTGGGTGGCTCAGTCGGTTAAGCGTCCGACTTCAGCCCGGGTCATGATCTCGCGGCCCGTGAGTTCGAGCCCCGCGTCGGGCTCTGGGCTGATGGCTCAGAGCCTGGAGCCTGCTTCTGATTCTGTGTCTCCCTCTCTCTCTGCCCCTCCCCTGTTCATGCTCTGTCTCTCTCTGTCTCAAAAATAAATAAACGTTAAAAAAAATTTTTTTTAATAAATAAATAAATCAGAAAACAGTAAGAGAAAGATATCTTAAATCTCCTTCAAACATTTGGAAACTAAATAACATTTTCAAATAATGTATGCATCAAGGAAGAAATCAAAAGGCAAATTAGAAGGCTTTTAAAATTAATGAATATAAAAACATTTCAAAATTTGTGAGATGCTGCTAAAGCATTACTTAGAGTGAAATGTATAGCACTAAAGCTTTTATTAGAAAAGATGAAAGATCTCAGATTAATTATCTCAACTTCCACCTTTGGAAACTAGGAAAAGAAGAGCAAATTAATGGTTAATGAATCTTTGACAAAGAAGGCAAGAATATGCAATGGGAAAAAGTCTCTTCAATAGATGGTATTGGGAAAACTGAACAGCTACATGCAAAAGAATGAAACTGGACCACTTTCTTACACCATACACAAAAATAAACTGAAAATGGATTAAGGACCTCAATTTGAGACCTGAAACCATAAAAATCCTAGAAAAGAGCACAGGCAGTAATTTCTCTGACATCAGCCTTAGCAACATTTTTCTAGATATATCTCCTGAGGCAAGGGAAACAAAAGCAAAAATAAACTATTGGGACTAATCCAAATAAAAGGCTTCTGCACAGGAAAAGAAACAGTCAACAACACTAAAAGACAATCTACTGAATAAGAGATGTTTTCAAATGACTTATCTGATAAAGGCTTAGTATCTGAAATATATAAAGAACTTATAAAACTCAACGCCCAAAAAACAAATAATCTGATTTAAAAATGGGCCAAAGACACGAACAGACATTTATTCAAAAACATCCAGATGGCCAACAGACATGAAAAGATGCTCAACATCACTCATCATCAGGGAAATGCAAATCAAAACTACAATGGAATAACACCTCACACCGGTCAGAGTGGCTAAAATCAAAAACACAAGAAACAGCAAGTGTTAGGGAGGATGTGGAAAAAAAAAAAACCCTAATGTACTACTGGTGGGGATGCAAACTGGTATAGCCACTGTGGAAAACAGTATGGAGGTTAGTAAAAAATTTAAAAATACAATTACCATATGGTCCAGTAATTCCACTACTGGGTATTTACTGAAAGAATACTAAAACACTAATTCAAAAGGATATGTGCCCCCCTATGTTTATTGCAGCACTATTTACAATAGCCAAATTATGGAAGCAGCCCAAGTGTCCATTGACAGATGAATGGATAAAGAAGATGTGGTGTGTGTGTGTGTGTGTGTGTGTGTGTGTGTGTGATGAAATACTACTCAACCATAAAAAAAAAATGAAACCTTTCCATTTGCAACAACATGGATGGATCTAGAGAGTATAATGCTAAGTGACATAAGTCAGAGAAAGAAATACCATATGATTTCACTCATATGTGTAATTTAAGAAACAAAACAAATGAACAAAATAAAAAAGAGACAAACCAAAAAACAGATGCCTAACTATAGAGAACAAACTGATGGTTATCAGAGGGGGAATGGGTGAGACAGGTAAAGAGGATTAAGAGTACACTTATCATGATGAGCACTGAGTAATGTATAGAATTGTTGAATAACTGTATTTTATACCTGAAACTAATGTAATAGTGTATGTTAACTGTACTGGAATTAAAATAAAATTTAAAAAATAATAAATGTAATAAAAATAAATAGAAGAGCAAATTAAATCCTAAAGTAAGCAGAAGAAATGATACAACAATGAGAGGAGAAATCAATGTAAGAGAAAACAGAATAAAGAAAATCAACTTAACAAAAAACTAGTTCCTTGAATATTGATTCAGTGTATAAACCTCTAGCTGAACTGATCAGAAAAGAAAGGTGACACAAATTCCCAATATCAGAAATGTGAGCATCAATATAGATTCTGATATTGAAAGGAAAATAATGAAATATTATGTACAACTTTTTGATAATGAATATGACAATTTTTTTAATTGAATTTGTAGTTAAAATTCCAGGTCAAGGTGACTTCACAGGTAAATTCTGCCAAATATTTAAGGAAGAAATGATACCAATTCTACAAGAGCTCTTCTAGAAAATTAAAGAGGAAGAAATACTTTCCAACTCATTTTGTGAGACCAGCATTACCCTGATTAAAAATATATATGAGAAACCAATACTACACTGTATGTTAACTAAGTTGAATTTAAATAAATTAATTTTTTAAGAAAAAATATATATATGAAAACTACAGATTAATATCCTACTGAGCATAGATGCAAAAATTCTTAGCAAAATGTTAGAAAAATGAATCCAACAATGTATAGCAAGACAAGTACATTAGGGTCAAGTGGAGTTTATTTTAGAGATGTAAGATTGATTTAATACTCAAATCACTCATATTATTCATATTAACATCTTAAGAAAAACTATGTGATTACTTCAATACATGCAGAAAACACAGTTAACAAAATCCACCATCCATTCCTGATCTTTTTTTTTAAATTCCCAGCAAACTAGGAATTGAAAGAAACTTCCTTAACTTAATAGGGGCGTCTGTGAAGCACCTATAGTTACCATCAAAAATAACAGTGAAAGGACAAAGTGTTCCCCTAACATCAGCAAGGATGTTTGCTCTTACTGCTTCTATTCAACATTGCACTAGAGGTTCTAGACAATGCAGTAAGGCAAGAAAAAGACGTTGAAATCATTCAGATTGGAAAGGAAGTAAAATGTCTTCATTCACAGATAACATAATTTTCTATGTAGAAAATCTATGTTATGTACCAAAAAGAAAGGAAGGAAGGAAGGAAGGAAGGAAGGAAGGAAGGAAGGAAGGAAAGGAAGGAAGGAAGGAAGGAAGGAAGGAAGGAAGGAAGGAAGGAAGGAAGAAAGAAAGCCTATGAGAATTAATAAGTTAGGCAAAGCTGCAGGATACAAGATCAATACACAAAAATCATTTGCATTACTCTATACTAGCAATGAAAAATCATGAATTTAAACTAAAAAGCAAAACTATTTGTAATTGCATTAAAAATATTAGGTATAGGGGTACCTGGGTGGCTCAGTCAGTTAAGCGTCTGACTTCAGCTCAGGTCATGATCTCACATCCAACTCTGTGCTGACAGCTCAGAGCCTAGAGCCTGCTTCAGATTCTGTGTCTCTGTCTCTCCCCTGCTCATGCTCTGTCTCTATCTCTCAAAAATAAATAAAACATTTAAAAAATTAAAAATATATATATTAGGTATAAATTAGGTACAGAAGATGTGACCTTGGTTTAAGCCAAGTTTTTTTTTTTTTAAGATATGACACCAAAAGCATGATCCATAAAAGAAAAATTGCTTGATTGGTCTTCTTCAGATGAAGACTTTCTGCTCTTTGAAACACACTATTCAGAGAAAGAAAAGACAAGCTACAGGCTTGGAGAAAGTACTTTCAAATCACATATCTGATAAAGGACTTGTATCCAGAATATATAATGAATGCTCAAAACTCAACAACAAGGAAACAACCCAATAGAAAATGGGCAAATAATCTGAATAGACATCTCTCCAGAGGAGGTAAATTGATGACAAATAAGCACATGAAAGATGCTCAGCATCTTTAGTCATTAGAGGAAAACAAATTAAAACCACAAAGAGATATAACAGAATACTTATTAGAATGGCCAAAATTAGAAAGACTGAGTATATCGAGTGGCGACAAGGATGTGAAAGAGCTGGAACTCTCATACTCTGCTGTTGAAGTGCAAAATGATACAACCACTGTATAAAACAGGGACAGTCACTTTTTTAATAGACTTATAGGAGCATCTGGGTGGCTCATTGGGTTAAGCAACTGACTTCGGCTCAGGTCATAATCTCTCGGTTTGTGAGTTTGAGCCCTGCATTGGTCTCTGTGCTGTCAGCATGGAGCCTGTTTCTGATCCTCTGACCCCCACCCTTTCTCTCTGCCTCACCCCTGCTCATTGTCTCTCATATTAAATAAATAAACTTAAAAAAAAGTTAGAGTTACATATACCAAATGATCCATCCATTTTACCCCTAGGAATTTACGCAAGAGAAATGAAAGCATGTTCATACAAAGATTTATACACTAACTCAGAGCAGCTTTGTTTGTAATAGCCCCAAACTGGAAACATCCAAATTTCTGCCAGTAGATGAATGGATAAAAAATTGTGCTGTATCCATACGATGGAATGCTACTCAGCAATAAAGGAACAAATGTTTGATGCATGCAGCAACATGGATGAATTGCAAAATAACTATGCTGAGTCAAAGAAGCCAGACATAAAAGAATATAAGCTGTATGATTCCATTTATATAAGATACAGAAAATGCAAACTAATATATAGTGTCAAAAAGCAAAACTGTTGTTTCAAGGGGGTGGGCCACAGAGAGGTGGGAGGGAGGGACTATTCAGGGGCATAAAGAGACTTTTTGGTCGTGAAGGCTATGTTCCCTCTCTTGATCGTGATTAATGGTTTCACGGTTGTGGCTATATGCCAAACTTATCAAACCACCCACTATAAATACATGTAGTTTATTGTGTGTTAAAGTTATTAAAATAAGAATGTAGCCAAAAAGAAAATAAAACTTTATTGGAATCCATACTAGTAGAAGACGTTACTGAAAAACCATGTTATGCAAATTAGTTACAGATACTATTGTTTAAAGTGCATCAGTGGACACTTCTTACAGCAAAGAACCCTTTTGTAAAAGTAATCTTCACTGTGGAATACATCTTTCTTGTGACTCTTAATGTGATATATTGTGTTTCCTTCATCAGGATGAATATCCAGTCTGCTGGGATAATGACACACAATTCTTTTCAAGAGATTTTCATGCACAACAGCAGCATGATGTTCGCTCTGCTTTGTCTTAAAGTGGCAGAGGGCAATTGCAATAGGTGGCCATATCTACACTTTGGAACACATACAGTTTACCTCACTTGTTAAATTGTGTCTTGTGATCAGATACCTATTCTGCTTGGCATCTTAGCCAAATATCAACCTAGGAGCTTACATGTACTTCATCAAGAGAGCATTGCAGATACTTTAAAATGATTCATTTCCCCTTAACACAAAGCTCAATTAATACTTGAATTGGGACTATGCATATGTGGAAGTTCCTCTCCGGTTGGCTAACAAAATCAAAACTACCAAGTTTTAGAGTGCGTATGTGTTTTAAATATTTGGGGTGTTTTATTAAGAGACTTGGCTTTGTTTTCCATAAAGTAAAAGGATCCAGTAAGTGGAAAGTATAAAAGTCAGCTGTTGAATGTGACTTTCCAGATATGTTTTGTGAGCTCATTATGCTGATCATGAATATGCTAATGGACAATTCTCCCTTTTGCCTAGCTCATGGCAGTGAGACACAGGAACCATGATGTTCTTCTCACCTTCTGTATCCGACTCAGGTAGCTATGCTGACCCAGCCTTTCTTTCTTTCAGGGTGTGAACGGCATGTCTGTGGATGAGAAGCCTGACTCCCCCATGTATGTGTATGAGTCCACAGTCCACTGCACCAACATCCTCCTGGGCCTCAATGACCAACGGAAAAAGGATATTCTCTGTGACGTGACTCTGATCGTGGAAAGGAAGGAGTTCCGGGCCCACCGGGCTGTGCTGGCCGCATGCAGTGAATACTTCTGGCAGGCGCTGGTTGGACAGACGAAAAATGACTTGGTGGTCAGCTTGCCTGAGGAGGTATAGTAGTTTGCTTTGTTTGTGTGGCTGCTCGTGGAGGCTTACTAACTTGTAGACAGTTGTCTAAGTAGGAGCTAGAAGGTGGACCCTGGCCCACATTCCTGCCCAAGGGCTTGATGTCCAAGTCACCAACACTGTTAGGTTTGTGGCGTAGCCAGTTTCTATGTGATGCATTTAAAATCTCAGAGGCATGAATCGGAGCAGAGTGTCTTTCTTGAAGGGAACTGAATGTCACAGTCATTCATAGTTTCTAGTTCACTTACTCTTCAGGTTTTGAGTAGTATAGCCAAAGTTTGTTACAGTCCTGGATGTGTGATCTGAGTCACTGGGACTTGTGGCTATGATTTTTCTCTTTCAAATGGTTGAAGGAGCACTTGATTTCCCTTGAGAGTAAAAGAATGAAAGTATTCACAGGGCATTCCTTGCTTGGGGGAAAAGTTAAAGGAGTCAGTAATTTTCACAGTTAATATAGTAGGATTCTAAGAAGTGTAAACTTGCTTTTCTCACCATTGTTGAAAATACCCTACTCATGTTTCTTAATTACTTCAGTGAGCACAGTTATGTCTTTACTTTAGGGACACTAGTAGCTGGACTCATTCTGTTGAGAGTTGACATTCATTCAGCTGGACAGCCTAAGCTGGACAAACTCAAAAGATGGCTTCATAATGACAGAATATTTAATTGGTCACCCTTCGAACTGTGGATACAATTCCTCTATTTCTATAGTCTTTTTTTTTTAATTTTTTTTTTTTGTAGGAGTAACTTGGACATAGTCCAACTGATTCCCCCTGTTGGTTTTTTTGTTTTTTTTTTTTTGATGTTTATTTGTTTTTGAGAGAGAGGGAGAGAGAGCACACGCACATATGCACAAGTGGGGGAGGGGCAGAGAGAGAGAAAGAGACAGAGAATCCAAAGCAGGCTCCATGCTGTCAGTGCACAGCATGACGTGGGGCTTGAACCCACAAACAATGAGATCATGACCTGAGCCGAAGTTGGTCACTCAACCAGCTGAGCCACCCAAGGACCCCACTGCCTCCATCATCTTACCTCCCCTTCATTTACATGGGACCAAGGGTAACACTGAGCAGCCTTACACTTTGTGTTCAGGTCCAGAATCTTTCCTTGTGCATCTACACAGTGTGTAACACTAGGGCCAGGCTGTGCACTGCACAATTTCCCAAGGTACAACTCAAATCCACAGCGTATGTGAACAGAGCTCTGGGGTTGCGCAGTGACCCACAGCAACTCATCAGCTTTTCACAGCAACTCTGAAAGAAGCCAGAGACCCTATGACCCTGATGTGAGGTGCTAATGAGTAAAACTAGCATTAAATCCCAGGGCTCACAAATCCAAATGCCTCCAGAGGCCTGGAAAATAATATAAATAAATAAAAGCAGGTTGTGTATAAGACACTAGGAAGCAGTGGAGCAAGCACCTGCTCCACAGAAAGGCATCCAAATTCAACATAAGAAACAAATATGCAAACAAGTCATGGGGGCTTGGAGGGGAGGGTGGTCACCAGATCCAGTCCCTTGTTAAACATCTGCTGTTAACCCTGCAGAGCAGGAGAGTGGCCAGCTGATAGGAAGGATTGCATAAGCGCTCAACATTTTCACATTAGTATTCTTTTTTATGTACCCACATGAGACGCTCCAGTATCACTCTTCACACCCCTAAGAAATCTTAAGTAGAAAGATCCCAATACTAGAAGCAAAAGGACAAATTGGTAATTGGGACTGGTGTAGGGAGGGAAGTTTATGGACCAAGTAATGGAGGAAGGCCAAGGAATGGTGTGATCCTGAGCTGGAGTTTCCTCATCCAGGTCAATTGGGTGAACACTTAACCTGTCATTAGGTGAGACAATAAACATAAAATTTCTCAGCATGGTCTCTATCCCATAGTAGGCATTCATCAAATGTAAGACTCTTTCTTCTCTAGATGGGCACCAAGAATGCCTTGCAATTTATTCCAACTCTGGGCTTCCCTGCAAATATTTGGGAAACTTCCAGTTATCCAGAATGGTCTTGGGGAGAAGGTGTGGCTTATAGTTTATTTATTATCTGTATCTTTTTGAGAGCTACTTCATTTATGTTTTTTACTGATTTTCAAAAAAAGGTTATATTAAAGGGGCGCCTGGGTGGCTCAGTCAGTTGAGTGTCTGACTTCAGCTCAGGTCATGATCTCGTGGTCCGTGAGTTCAAGCCCCACGTCGGGCTCTGTGCTGACAGCTCAGAGCCTGGAGCCTGCTTCAGATTCTGTGTCTCCCTCTCCCTCCCCTGTTCATGCTCTGTCTCTCCCTGTCTCAAAAATAAATAAACGTTAAAAAAAATTTAAAGAAAAAGGTTATATTAAAATATATTTATAAATGAAAATCATATTTTATGTAATTTAGTCTCTCTTCGTTGACAGCCCCATCTTGAGACTTCCTTGACTGTGTGCCCAAAAGCCCTGGCCTGACCCTGGTTAGCTGTGGGATCCTGATCCAGTCACTTAACCTCTCTGAGCTCCGGTTTCTACCTATAAAAACTCACACTCTGAAATCCTTGAGTTATTTATCATATTACAATAACAAGACAGTAAAATTTAAAGGAAATCAGGATATAAATGCATGTGGCATAACTAAATTTCTTTAGATCAAATCCCTGATAATCACTTATTTCCTTGGTATTAGGGAATCTTTAAAGCAAGAGGTACATTATATAGACATCACACAAAAATCTGCTGTTTGGCCTTTTTGATTGTTTGTATTCCAGCTAAGTGGGAATTTGCTATGTGTTGATTTTCTTTTCTTCTTTGTCATGAAAATGATCGCTGTTTCTACATTATCTGCATTTCCAAACCATTAAAACCTTCTGGTTGCTCATGTACCTGAAACCTTCAGATATAACTAGATTTTTTTTCCTTCCTATGAAACATAGATTCATATTGTCAGTAACCCAGCTTTGAGTATCTTGCTGATAGGGCAGGCAAGCCAGCCACAGTTGGCATTTTCCTTTGTGGGTCTATAATTGTTCCTAACACCTCCTTCCAAAAGAGCCCGCTCCCTCTGCTCAGAGCACCCTCCTGTGGCCCCAAGTGCTAAGCATTGTTTTTCTTTCCTATGTGCACACTGAAATGTCCTTGCAGGCTCTATAGTCATTGTCCACTTGGTTCAGTGAATGACTTTAGAATTTGAATTAAGTAGCGAATAAGCAAACATCCCAAACATTACCTTGGAAAGTAGTTGCTTGGAACTAATTGGCATTTGGTTCATATAATGTAAGAAAAAACATTTGAGGGGCTACCTGGGTGGCTCAGTCAGTTAAACATCCAACTTCGTCTCAGGTCATGATCTCATGGTTCGTGGCTTCGTGCCCCACTTCAGGCTCTGTGCTGACAGCTCAGAGCGTGGAGCCTGCTTCAGATTCTGCGTCTCTTTCTCTCTCTGTCCCTCCTGCTCATGCTCTGTCTCTTTCTGTCAAAAGTAAATAAACATTAAAAAAAATTTTTTTTTGTTAGCTCCTTGGAAATTTTTAAACCTCATCATAATCCTGTCCCCAAGTTCAAATCAACTTCTGGTCTGTCCCAGCCTTGTTCACACTTGGCCCACCTTACACTTCCTGACCAGCCAGCCTCTGTGCTTCTCAGGGACCCCTCATGGCTGCGCCTGAAAGCTCTTTTTTGGACTACAGAACTTCCAGATACATACTGCTGCCCCTCCCTCTCCCCTACATGGTCAGTCTAGGTCAAAGCCAGCTCTGGTCTCTGGTTGTCCAGTTGTGCAGTTCTACCCCAAAAATGTGACTCCTGATGGGCAATGTGATTACCAGCAAATTAGAGCCACTCACAGTGCCCAGTATAGCCTCTAAAATAAAAGGGTGAGAAACAAAAATAGAGGTCTCCTTCTGGAAGTCAAGAAGTAATTGAAATGTCTTGCTCTTCTCTTTTTCTTTGCTGTTTTTTTTTTTTTTTTCTAAAAATGGAATGACAGATAGTCCCTAGAGTTTACATGACTTGAGTGTTGGCTCCCTTTTGAAAAACACACCCAAGAATGTGTATCAGCAAATAGTAGAACATAAGGCATTGTACTTAGTACTTTAGTTAAATAATAAAACAGATCATTTAATTTATAATTAGTAAGTGTATTTTGTGCTTACAGATGAAGAGAAAGTGGTCGATGTGCCAAGCATTGCAAGCCCATTACTCCACTGCTCATTAGTATTAAAGCTGGCTCAACAAACACCTCCTTAGCTGTAGTCCTGGAGACCATTTTGGGCTGGATGCCAACCATGCTGGATGGCATCACAGTCATGAAGTTCAGTCTTATGGCATATCAAGTACAGAGGGCAGGGATGGGGTGTGCTTCCTTTAAAGACATGGAGCCCACTGTGGGTTTGCATATCAACCCTGCGCTTATGGGGCTGCTTGGCTCCCTCCCAGAATGCCAGAGGAAGAGCGGCTGTTAAGAGGTTATTGCCAAGGTCTATTATCAAAAAGTCAAAAGGTAACAAGTATGGGTGAGGATGTGGAGAAAAGGGAACCCTTTTGCACTGCTGGTGGAAATGTAAATTGGTGCAGCCACTGTGGAAGATAGGATGGAGTTTCCTCAAAACACTAAAAATAGAACTACAATGTGATCCAGCAATCCTACTTTTGGATATATATCTTAAAGAAATATAATCACTATCTCAAGGAGATATCTGCACTCCCATGTTCACTGCAGCATTATTCACAACAGTCAAGATGTGAAAACAACTTGTCTATTGACAGATGACTGGATAAAGAGAAGATGGTATGCATGTGTCTTATTCAGTCTCAAAAAGGAAAGAAATCCTGCTGTTTGCCGCAACATGAGTAAACCTGGAGGACATTATGCTAAGTGAAAGCCAGACATAGAAAGACAAATATTGCAGGATCTCACTATATGTGGCATCTAAAAAAAAAAAAGTCAAAGGATAGTAACAGAGAGTAAATGGTGGTTATCAGAAGCTTGGGGAGGTGGGAGGGAAAAAGTGGAAATATTGATCAAAGGGTACAGACTTTCAGTTATAAGATGAGTAAGTTCTGGAAACCTAATATATAGCATGGTGACCAGTTAATAATAATGTATTATATAATTGAAATTTGCTAAGATAATAGATCTCAATTGTTCTCACTACACACATACACACACACAAATGATAAGCATGCGAGGTGACAGATATGTTAATTAGTTTGATTATGGTGATCATTTCACAGTGTGTGTGTGTGTGTATAAATGTCACATTATATACCTTAAGTATATATAATTTTTATTTGTAAAAAAATAAATAAATATTTTTAAAACAAGGGGAGGAAAAAAGGTTATTGCCAAAACGCCACCACTTTTCTTTGGGTTTACTACCCATGGTGTTTTTCACTCTCTAGAAAAGAGGAAAGGTTCATGCAGAGAATAGCTATTGGGTAGGGGTCAGTATGCCCTTTCAGGCAGACCATATGCTTTCCTAGGTATAAGTATATCTCAAACTTTGGTTCATTCACTTTCTATCTCTGTCTTTTGCCTTCTCTCTCTTTCACTTCTCTCTCTCTCTCTCTCTCTCTCTCTCTCTCTTTCAGTCTCTCTCTCTCTCTCCCCCCATCTCCCTCCCTCTCAACATTTTAGGGCAGATCTCATTTTTTTTCAGGGCTAAACAAAAAGGAAAACTGACCCAGAAGGATTCTGAAGCAAAGGTATTTGTTGTTAAGTCTTAACCACAGGGCACAATAAAGAATGTTCTTGCAGTAGTATTGCCTAGTACAGAGAACAATAAGGAAACTATGGAATCTTCTTGTCTGAAAGTTTTTAGAGGAGATGAAAGCTGTTAATGTATCTGGGATGGCTTAGGTCCAGTCTTTTAAAGAAGCAATAAGATAGTCATGATTATCTTTGGACAGTCTTTTCAGTGTGTAATACTACAGAAAGTATTTAACACTATAGCACAGGATGTCAACAGCATTCTTAGTCTGACTGTAACTTTGGGGGAGGTGAGAATTGATGGGAAACAGTAATTGAGGTATGTGACCAGGATAAGAAGAATAAAACACTCACCCACCCCAGAGCACGGAGCCAGCCCTATAGCCTCACCCCATTCACTACCTGGACAAACCTCTGAAGAAGAGTAATAGGAAAAGTTTTAGATTTAAGCAACATCAGCCATGAGGATCTGGAAAAACCACAGTCTGAACCTTTTCACTAACTTCATGTAAGGTCTTTACCAAACCAGTCAGCGTCTTTGGACTTCTGTTTCCACACTCATTTTTTCATTCATTGAACAAATATTTATCAGGGCCCTATTATTTACCAGGAAGCACTGTTCTAGCTATTGGGTAAACTTAGTGAACAAAACTGAGTTTATATTCCAGTGAGGGAGAAGGAAAAGAGACAGAAAATAAATAAATATAATATGTACTTGGGTAGATACTATTAAGGAAAATAAAACAGAAGGATGTTAAGGAGTGTCAGAGCACTGCAATTTTAAATATAGTGGTCAACAATGACATTGCAATAGCATTGCATTATGACAGATGGTAGCCACACTTGTGGTGAACGTAGTATAGTGTATGAACTTGTTGAATCATCATGTTGTACACCTGAAACTAATGTAACATTGTGTGTCAACTATACTCAATAAGTAGATAGATAAATAGGTAGGTGAGTAAGTAGATAGATAGATAGATAGATAGATAGATAGATAGATAAAGATGGTCAAAAAAGGAATTTTTTAGAGGGGATGACTTTGAGTAAAGACTTGAAGGAGGTGAGAGAGCCAGCCATGCTGACATCTGGGTGATCTAAACAGAAGGAATAGCAAGGGAAAGGCCCAGAGGCTGGAATGGGCTTGGCATGATTTACACAAAGTAACAGAATAAGCAAGTGGTAGAGTGGAAGGAGGCCTGTCCAGTAACAGGGCCAGGCTGTGCACCTCTTAGATACATCACCTTTTCTTGGAATGAGTTGGGAGGCCATTGGAGGGTTTCACAGGAGATCATCCTGACTGCTATATGAATATAGATTAAAAGAGAGGGCAAAGGCAAAAGCAAGATGCTAAGGCAACAACCCAGGCACAACACATTGGCTTAAATCAGAGTGATACCAGTAGTGGTGATCCATGTCAGATTCTGGTGATAATTTTAAGGAAGAGATAATGGGACTCCCTTAGAGAATGGATATAGGATGGAAAGAAAAGAAAGGAGTTAAAGATAAGTCCAAGGTTTGGGATTTGAACTGTTGAAAGAATGGAGTTGCCATTAACTGGAATTGGTGAAGACTGGAAGGAGTAGGTTTCAAGTGGTAGGAATGGGAATAGGAGTTCTGTTCCATACACATTAAGTTTGAGATGTGTGTTAACATCAAAGTAGAGATGTCTAGTATACGGTAGGATATCATGGTTGGAATTCATGGGACAACTCCAGCCTAGAGATAGAAGTTTTAATACCAGATTATTGGTGATATTGAAAGCCACAAGACAAAATACAATCACCAAGGGAACCAGTGTAGATAGGGAAGGAAAAAAAAAGAGGTCCCAAGATTGAGCCTTGGGGCTTTCTAGAATCAAGAAGTCAGAGAGAGAAAGAGGAGTCAGCATAGTAGACCAGAAGGAATAAGCATTAAGATAGAAGGAAAAGCAGACATATATAGTATGCTGGAAGCCAGATAAAGAAAGCATTTCAAGGAGGAGAGAGTAATCAACTTTGTCAAATGATGCCAATAGTCAGCTAAGATGAAGGCTGAAAATTGACCACCTAGCAGTCTGGAAGCCATTTGTGATTTCATTGAGCATTTTGAGGGAACAGAGGGATCAAAATCCAATGAGATTATGTTCTGAAGAGAATTGGAAGAGAGGAATTTGAAAAAGCTAGTGTGGGCTACATTTTTAGGCCTTTCTAGTTATAGGGAGCAGAGAAATGGGCCAGCAGCTGGAGGTAAATGGTGTCGAAGGCTTTATTTGGTGTGTGTGTGTGTGTGTGTGTGTGTGTGTGTGTGTGTGTGTGTTTTAAGTAGGAAGGAATCCCAGCATGTTTGCACTCTGTGGTAAGGATGATCAGTCAATTTTCCTTTCTTTCCCGGACGCATAGGAAGACCAAATTTACAATCAGGAGTGCTATGTAACTAGATGCAGCGAAAGAAATATGAGTAGAAGTCATGGGTCCCTTCTGGTCTGAGACAGTTAAAAGTAGATATGAGTTCTTCATGTTCTTTCCCATCCATTTAACTGGTGTCAAAGAACTCTAAGAACACCAAGATGTTGGAACTGCAGCCCAGATCCCTGAGTCACTGTTGGAGAAGATCCATCTGACTCAAATCAGACTCTGACGTGAGTGAGAAATAAACCCTTATGTTAAGTTGTTAAGATTTGGTGTTTGTTTCCTCAGCAGAGCCTAGCCCATCCTAATTAATATTTGGGCTGATGGGAATGTTGCAAAAGAGAGAAAACTTAATAATAAAGGCCAATTGCTAAACAGATGCCCTTAGGTACTTTAAAGAGGATGGGAGCTACCGACCAAGTGGGCAGACTCAACTTAGCAAGGCACATCCTTACCTGAAAATGATGGAGTTGAACTGAATGATCTCTGAAGTCTGACAGAATACATCCTGCTAGTCAGAAAGAGAGGAGAGATGTTTGGATTGAAAGGTAGAGAAAGGCCATGGGAGTCACACCAGTCAGGAAAAGGAAGAACCGTAGAATTTCACCAAGAGGAGCGAGCTCACTTCTCATACTCACCTTCATGAATTCTCGGACTTTTCAGAAATGGTGTTACAACAGTTCACAGAAGATGACAGTTAAGAGCTGTAGAACCACAGGGCTGTTTGATAGCCTGGAACACAAGCAAATCACAGAAGATTCAGATTATTGCTCTCCGTTTCAGAAGGTTTTGGGATTTTGAAAAAAACAGTTGCATTTAATGACCTCAATTTCAACATGAGTTTGTAGGGAGTAATGATACTGGTTACCAGCTTGACTTGTGGGGCTGCTGTTCAGATTAATGAAATGTGGTATGTTACACTTCTTGGAAGGATGGTGCTATATAAACAGGAGGTGTTGTTATTCCCATAAAAGGAAAGCAGAGTCTTCTCTGATGAAATGGCTCTTACCTCAGAATCCTCATTAAAAGCTGTGGTGCAATTTTCCAAGTTGCGTTAGTGAGACTTGGCAGCAGATGAAAAAAAAAAGCAAATAAATAATAAGTCAAAATATTCCAGGTAACTACTTGCTGGCAAGTAAGAAGTTTTCAAGTCCCAGAATCATGCTGATAGTTTTGAAATGCCTGAAGGCAGAACTTATTTATAGTAACGTAAAGGTGACTTCCAGCCCTGAAATCTGGGCCTCAGTCTCAAATGGGGGTGTAATAAAGCAAAGCCATGAAAAGAAGAGCTAATACTATTGTGATTCCATCTCCAAAGGCTGCTCAATGGTGCTGATACAGAGGGAGGGAAATCTGGTGTGAAAATAGCCACAGCAATAGCTAATTTTAAAACTGAAATGCATAAGCTGTTTCCAAACCTCTTACATTTTTTAAATCCTGAGGCCAGTAAGTCCTATTTAAAGAAACTTAGCAGAATCGTGCTCCTATTTTGGCATAGTAGAAGGAGTTGAGTTGACAAAAACTAAGACATATTTAAAAATTATTTTTAAGTGACCTGATTTCAAAGCCAGTTTAAGGATTCTTTTCACTCTACCTATTTATTGCTATATGAGATGACCGCAGTAGTTAACATTTTTTAATGGATTCAAACAAAGCCTCTGACAGTAAAGTTGTTTGCATTACATTTTATAAAATTGTTACCCACATACCTATTCGTTTTAAAACTCTTCTGTATATATGAATTAAATGTCCCTTACGATTCTTTCTTTCCCCTATTATGGAGTCTCTTAGCTATTTCAATTAAAATTAATAATAGCTTTAAAGACAAAGTTCAGAGCTGTAAAGTTCCTCACTTGATCAGTAATCATAACTATTATTTTGTCATATTTAATCATAGAACCTGAGCCTTTAACAGGGTTCTTAATTAAACTTTTAATTCATGATAAGAAGTTAAATAGCACTTGGGAGAGTTTTTAAAAATTATTTCCACTTCCCATCCAGATTACCAAAAAAAAAAAAAAAAAAAACCAGTGTGCTAGAGAAACATAATGGCAGTCAGCCAAGGGTATTGTAGGTCATGCCAACATGAGCTGGCAGCAGGCCATTGTCCAATTAGCATGGCTTCATCGTTGCAGAGTAAATCACTCTTGAGGAGATGGTTGAGTCACTCATGATGTAGTGGTACTTCACTTGAGCCAGTTCTTCTTAGAATAGGTTTCTTGTTCACTGTTATTACCTGCCCTGCTTTGCCAATAAAAGCACAGGACCATTTAGGCTGAAAGCCGAACGGAAGAGAAACATCGATTATGTATCTTGTTTCTTCTCTTTGCTTCCTGAAAACTGAGATTGCAATTAAAACAGTGAAATCATGGTGTGTTTTTTAAATGAGTTACAAGAAAATATAGTTTCTATACCAAAATACTCAGAGTTGGGATCCAAGAGTCAGTTTTTATTCTGTCTTTTCTTTGGCAGCTTTAACACTTGGCACAAATTGGAGGATATCAGTAAAGTTACCTAATAATCTTAATGGATTCACATTCCATTCAAAAACTTGGAATGTCACCAAACTGCTTCAGGTTGCAGCTCTATTGTTGGGGTGTCCGTGACATTTCTGTTGGGTGTGCAGTTGTACAAGCAGACAGCTTTTGAAAGACACCCTTCTTAGGGTGAGAACACCTGGATTCTTGGTTGGACACGCTGTAAACCAGGACATTGATTCAGGAATTTCTTAATAAAATGGATCAGATCCAGGCATTGGAGTGGTGTGTGGATGTCAATAGAAAAAAGCTGCCCTTAGAAGCACAAAGAAAGTGAAATAAAACTGTTGGCAGTAATCAGTTAATACCTTATGTTTACATTCTTGTTTGTTTTGGTTTTTAACCAAATCACAGGCTAGATTGAGGGTTGGGTTGTTTTTGCTTTCAAGAGTGGAGCAGCTAAATAATGGCACTTTTGGTTTCCTGATATTTCAGAAGTGCTCTTTTTCCTATTAACTTGGTGCATATAGTAAAATTTATCACTTTGACATAGACTCCTAAAATATGTTGACAGTCTCTCTAACCGACATTGGCACCAACTCCAAGCTAGCTGATGATTCAGTGAGCTTTACTGTCTGAGATGGACTTCTGTGTGCAGCCTGGCAAAGACTGTGTGTGAAAAAGTTAATGCATTCAGCACCCTGGGTGGGACGGAGCCAGGCCTCCAACGTGAGCACATTTTTTGACTGACTGGCAGCAAAAAGAAATACCGGCAGCTGTTCTCAAGCAAGCCAAAAAGTTGGCCCAGGGGTTTAAAAAAAAAAAAAAAAATGCTGGGATTTAGCCAACAAAAGATTCCTGTGTTTAGAAGAAAATCAAAGGAAGGATACAGAAGGTCACAATTACAGTTGAAGTAACAACTATTTCATTTCATCTTCTGCTTTCTAAAGGAGAATATTAAATATTATTGCTACTCATTTGTTCTGATTCATTATTTCTGAGTCTTCATTCTTGTTCTATAGATTTCTCTTTTAATTCTTTATTTGCAAAAGCAGAGGACAAGTTAGTCTTCCTAAAGACAGTGTAGAGGTGATACCATTCACGGAGGTGGCACCAGCAGCCAGAACGGAGTAGGGCAGAGCGGGTTTCTGGGAGCAGCGGCCACACACATGTTCGCTGGGCCATGTTAAGTGACATGGGTTGCAGTGGAATTACGTGTGCAAAGTCACTTCAGAGATCTGTCCAGAGAGGCCTCTGACACCCCCCAACGTATCTATTACTTTTGTCTTATTAGTTACAAAAAGAGAAGGGTAGGGAGAACAGACAAGTTACTAAAAGACAGGATGCTTAAGGGTCTTGCCTCGTGCCCAGTAAGTAGCACAAGGGCCGTTTTCATGTCTCCACAGCCCTTCTTCCTTCCCAGTAGACACTGTAGACTGTGTGAGAATTTTCTTTCTCCCTAAAGAAGCTGTAGTAGCCCAGGAATTGAACTGTGACCTACGACAGGAAGGCAGGAAGATCAGGAGTGTAGAACACCAGGATTTAGGGTAAGAGCTTCAGAGTTTGGGGAAACCGGTAGGGTACTAAAAGATGCTTGAAGCACAAATTTTGTAACTCTGCAGATTTTGGGGGTGAGTTAAATCCATCAGATTTACAAGATGCTCATAGAGAGAACTGCGATGACCTTTCAAAGTTCTGTTTAACAAAGGATCTTCGTGCCACCTAAAGGCTGTTACAGTAGATGTTGACCAGATGTTCTCACTCACAGAACACAAGAAATAGTATCCCTGCTACATGTGAGGGATTTCAGCTATATTAAAGGACAGCGTAAGATGCGAGACACTGGAATAAGGTACAAAGGAATACAGAATTACCTTCAGAGGAGTTGGGGTGTGTTTGTGTGGTGTGTTTAAACCAGATATTCAAAACGACAGGGTGACTTAAGTAAAACGGTTCATAGAAGCAGAGGAAGGGAACACATGACCCTTTCATAGGCCGCTTCTTTGGGGGCTTAGGTTAAAAATATTAAGCAAGATCATTTCCTTCAAAGAGCTTTAATATAGTTGAAGAATCAAGATAAAATCATAGAAATCAGGGGCGCCTGGGTGGCTCAGTCAGTTAAGCATCTGACTCTTGATTTCGGCTCAGGTCGTGATCTCATGGTTGTGAGATTGAGCCCCATGTCAGGCACTGTGCCGGGCATGGAGCCTGCTTAAGATTCTCTCTCTCTCCCTCTGCCTCTCCACTACTCATGCACACACACTCTCTCTCTCAAAAAATTTTTTTATTTTTTTTTAATTTACATCCAAATTAGTTAGCATATAGTGCAACAATGATTTCAGGGGTAGATTCCTTAACGCCTCTTACCCATTTAGCCCATCCCCCTTCCCACGACCCCTCCAGTAACCCTCTGTTTGTTCTCCATATTTAAGAGTCTCTTATGTTTTGGCCCCCTCCCTGTTTTTATATTATTTTTGCTTCCCTTCCCTTATGTTCATCTGTTTTGTATCTTAAAGTCCTCATATGAGTGAAGTCGTACGATATTTGTTTTTCTCTGACTAATTTCGCTTAGCATAATACCCTCTAGTTCCATCCATGTAGTTGCAAATGGAAAAGTTTTTTTTAATTAAAAAAATTTTTAGGGGCACCTGGGTGGCTTACTCGGTTGAGCATCCAACTTCAGCTCAGGTCATGATCTCGCTGTCTGGTCCATGAGTTCAAGTCCCACGTCGGGCTCTGTGCTGATGGCTCAGAGCCTGGAGCCTGCTTCAGATTCTGTGTCTCCCTCTCTCTCTGCCCCTCCACCACTCACACTCTGTCTCTCAAAAATAAATAAACATTAGATAGATAGATAGATAGATAGATAGATAGATAGATAATAAAAGTGCCAGTGCTGTCCCCCAGGCTTTCTGGTCCCTTCTGTCCAGCTCAGGGATCTGCATTCTCCTAAGAAACTAAAGTCCTTAACTTGGGCTGAACAAACTTGTACTCATGGTCTCAATGGTTAAATGAAAATCAACCAAAATCAATAAATAAAAAGTTGATTTCTTCTCATTCTTTCTTATTAAAAGTTTAAGACCTTTTTTCATATTTAAATTTACCTTGATCATTGAAGCCTACCGATGCCCTTGCCTTCCTGTCTGTGTTTTAGAGTGACATCTCTGGAAATTACTAGTGTTATCTTAAGTGGAAATAGCTCAGATGTTTTCCAAGTTTCTAACCCTAGCATCCCCAGAAAGAGAAGGAAAGTCTCACCATGTAGCTAAATCTTGAGCAGCTCTGAAAGAAGGAGAGGATGTGGGGAGTGTCTCCTCTCCTTTCCTGTCAGCCTGATGTACAAGTACTGAAACTGAAGAAAAGGAGAGTCTTTTCATAGGCATTTTCCAACATGTATAAATATCTATAAAGGTATCCTTTGGGAGGTCGCTCAATAACCTTAGTATTTACATCAGGCTCTGGTTGTATACAGATTATGTCCAGGTAGTTGCTTCTTCCAGGGTATGTCAAAATGTTTGGAGATAAGGACATGTCTTTATATTAATCAGACGGATGATGACGTTTTACAAAACCAATCAGTAAAAGGCTTCTTTCATCTTCAACTGGGCTTTATAAAAATTAAGAACATATCACGAAGTCACCGCCTGACCCTAAGAAGGCTAGGCCCCTGGGTGCCCCTAGAACCTCCACTGTTTTCATTCCTCTCCACATTTCCCTTGTGTCAGGGGGGCTGCTCACGGAGGCCCAGCAGCAATAAGATAGTTCCCTTCCCCACGTCAAGCCCAAAATCTGGAAGAAGACAACTGATACGTGTATGACTGAAACTTCAGAAGAGTGAGTCAGAATAGAAAGTGATGCTCTAATGGATCTGCACCTGGAAGGCTCACACTGGTGTTTAAAACAACTTTTACCTAACAGGCAAACTGATACCTACTCTGTGGCCAACAGAATGCTGGTCCTTCCCTACTTCCTCCTCAGAGACCTCCAGAAATGTCTCTTTTTTAAAGTTTTTTTTTTAAGTGACTTTTTTTCTTAAATCAATCTTTAGTTTGTTTACATGGGAGGTCTATAGTAGTTAACTCTTCTTTTTTTGAATATTTATTTATTTGAGAGAGAGAGAGAGAGAGAGTGAGCACAAGTGGGGGAGGTGCAGTGAGAGAGTGGGAGACACAGAATCCGAACCAAGCTCCAGGCTCTGAGCTGTCAGCACAGAGACCAACGCAGGGCTTGAACCCATGAACCTGAGATCATGACCTGAGCCAAAATCGGACACTTAACCGACTGAGCCACCCAGGTGCCCCAGTATTTGACTCTTCTAATACCCATGTATTAGCTCAGGCTGCCATAACAAAATGCCACAGATTGGGTGGCTTAAACAGAAGTTTATTTTCTCACAGTTCTGGAGGCTGGAGGCTCGTAGGAGGCCACCTTCTCACTGTATCCTCATGTGGCCTTTCCTCTGTGCGCAGAGAGAAAGTACTGGTGTCTCTTCTTATAAGGACACCATTTTTATGAGATCGAGTCCTCACCTTATGACATCATTTAACCTTAATTATCTCCTTAAAGACCCCATCTCCAAATACAGTCACATTAGGGATTAGGCCTTCAAACTGTGGATTTGGTGGGGGATGTAATTCAGTCCTTAACAATCCACTAAAAAATGATGGATTTGTACAAATACAAAACAACACACACACAAGATTATCCACAGATGTGCAACCACATAACCACGTACTAGGCAGTCATGAGAAAGAAAAAAAGAAGACCTCCATGAACTGATAAAGAGTAATTTCCAGAATATATTTTAGAAACAAAAATAAGATGCAAAAGAGCACATACAGTATATATAGTATTATTCCTTTTGTACAAGAAAAAAATGGAAAATAAGAATATATATTTATAATGTACAGAAGTGTATGTATAACTCAGAAGTATATACACACGTACACATTTGCATATTTTGTGAAAAGAAGAAGAAAAGAAAAATAAGGAATTATGAAAAAGGTGACCTATAGAAAGGGGGTGAAAACAGAGTAAAAGGTTTGGGATGGAAATGACTCTCTGAGTGTGTATTTTTATTTGATATTGACTTTTGAACCATTTAAATGTTTTACATAGTTGGGGTACCTGGGTGACTCAGTTGGTTAAACATCCAACTTGAGCTCAAGTCATGATCTCTCCATTTGTGGGTTCGAGCTCCACGTCAGGCTCTGTGCTGACAGCTCAGAACCTGGAGCCTACGTTTGGATTCTGTGTCTCCCTCTCTCTCTCTGCCCCTCCCCCACTCATGCGCGCGCGCGCGCGCGCTCTCTCTCTCTCTCTCTCTCAAAAATAAATAAACATTAAAAAATCCCCCCAAAAATAAATGTTTTACATAGTCAAAAAATTTAAATTTAGACAAAAAGAAAAGCTGCAAACCTAAAAATTTTAAAGAAATAGAAAAAATGAATTCACTGTATATTAAATTGGTTAGTTAACCACATAGACTAAAAGAATAAGTTATATTAAGTTTTACATCTGGTCCTATGACTAGACATTCTCTGTGGGACATTCTTCAAGACAGTTGGACTGAACTTTTTAAAAACACCACTGTCACAATAGACAAAAATGATGAGGGACTGTCCCAGATGAATGCAATATGTGACCTTTGGCTCCCAAATTGGAAAAAAAATATCTGTAAAGGACATCCTTGGGGCAATTTAGAGACCCTGAATATAGACAGACTGCAATATTGGTTTATAATGTTGTATCAACGTTACTTTTCTTGGGTAGGAAAATGGTATTTTTGTTATGTAGAATATTTTTATTCTCAAGAAATATATGCTGAACTATCTAGAGGTGAAATGTCATGATTTATTTTCAAATGGTTCTAGAAAGAGATGTGTGTGTGTGTATACATTGATAGATAGTACAGAGAAGAGAGCACACAAATCTAGCAAAATTAAACAGTTGGTGGATTCATGCTAATGATATATGAATGTACATTTCTTTCATTTTTTTCTGTAGATTGAAGTTTTCAAATTAAAAAATTCAGGGCAAACAAACAATGGATTTGAATTGATTTTGTCATGAAAGTGCTCCATTCATTTAGGAAGCATTCACTGAGCACCTGCTCTGTGCCACGCCCTGTTCTTAGTGCTGGGGATATAGCAAAGGATAGGACAGAGTAAGTTGGAGCTCTCATGGACCTACGTTTTAGCAGGGAAGACAAATAAGAAAACAAGATAACTTTAGAATGTAGTAAATGCTAGAAGCAAAACAAAGAGGGTGATATGATAGACAGCCATCAAGGGAAAGGTGGCATTAGGTAACGATGGCCAGGGAAGACTTCCCCAAGAAGGGGGCCTTTGAGCTGAGACTTTAATAGCCAGAAGGAGCCATCCATTTGTTCAGCAGATTTACATTGAGCATTGTGTATACAGGAGAAACCCCTCTGCCGTCATAAAGTTTATGTTCCCTTTAGGGTTTACATACAGTAAACAAGAATATGTAAGTTGGCGATCAGTGTTCAGGGTAAAATAAAGCAAGGAGGGGATAGTTAATGAGGACAGGAGTTGAAATTTTAGATATAGTTGTTCAGAAAGGCCTCGTCAAGCAAGCCTCACACAGAGACCAGGGCGAGAGCTGGGGTTGGGAAGAGACAGATCACGTAGCATCTGACGGGACACTTAAGTGACTGGCTTTGATTCAGTGAATTGGGAATGTTTTGGAGGATTTTGGCTAGAACAGTGATGTAGTCCGGTGTATCTTTCTAAAGGATGGCTCCAGGTGCTGGGTTTGAGAATAGGCCTGCCAACGGAGGAGGGCAGAGGAAGGGATACTTGTTAAGCATCTCCTGAAATAATCCAAGCAAGAGGTGCTCTATCCAAGAACGTAGCAGGGAGGGAATGCAAAAGTTTGGATTCTGACTCTATTTTAAAGGCAAAGCTGCCAGAATTTCCCACTAACTGATTGGAAGTGGGATATGAGAGAAAGAAAAGGATCCAAGATGACTGAGGTTTTTGGCCGCAAGAACCAGGATAGGAGTTGCCTGGAACTGAGGTGCGAAGCAAAGTCTGTCCGAGGAGCAGGTTTAGGAGAGGAAACAAGGCTTTGGATGGGTGGATGGCAAGATCAGGGGACGATCGGCAGTCAGGTGGAGGAAAAAGGCAAAAACTTAAAGATCTGCTGAGAATTTCACAGCAGGCCTGTGCAAGGATAATTATGATTGCCTTGTGTAAATCTTTTCAGAGAATTTCTTTTTGTTTACAAATACACCTAACTGGCAAGTTGAGCTGTCAGTTCAGACAAAAGGGTTAACTCCCAGTTCATTCTGTCTTCTGACTCTAAGAGTCTAGCTCCCATGTGAAGCTGCTGTAGGAGGCCTCCCCAGTGCTGGGCGCTGGATGGCAGTTTTGGTGGGAAAAGGAGGAATTTGTGCTGAAGATGTGGCCCTAGTCACAGTGACATGTGAGGCAACAGTGTGGGAGCCGCCCTGCAAGGTTCAGCCGGAGTGTAACAGCGGTTCCCAGACATTTTTTGCCAATGACCCCTTCAACATGTGACCAGATTTCACAGACTGCCTTTCAGTTTGAACCCAAATTTCCCTTCCTTCTCTGCCCTACGCCTGTGTCCGTGAGGGACGCACATTCTAAGCATATTTCGTTCCTCAAGAGCAGGCTCTGGCAGCTTTGAAACTATTCATTCACATTCCATTGCCTCTTCTGCTCTCCCGCCAAGATTCCAACAGAGGCTGCTCTTAAAATAAGGAGGCCTTATTTATTCAGATTCTTCCTCCTCCGGGAAGATGCTGAGGGCTTTTTATGAGACTTCTTCAAAACTTGCTGAAGTTCTGTGGACTTCAGAAAGTATACTGAAAACGGGGACTCCAATAACTTGGGCCCTCAGTAGACACTCGTTGGGAGAGAGGATAGGCCTTTGCGCCCACCCTGCCTGGACCCTCTCTCCACAGCCAGAGTACACACCGCCAGCTGTGGACCAGCCCCAGAGAACAGTCCAGGACACTGACCTTTCTGGCCAACACCAGAAACAGAGGGGAGGTGTATTTGCCCTTTCCCTCTCATTCTTCATGCCTTTTCTTCCCACCTCCCTAGGTTTATTGCAAAAGCCATATTAGTGGAATAAGCCAGTCACAAAAAGACACTGTATGAGTCCCTGTATATGACGTATCTAAAATAGTCAAGTTCAAAGAATAGAATGGTGGTTACCAGGGCCTGGGAAAGAGAGGGGAAAGAGGAATCGTTTAATGGTTATGGAGTTTCAGATATCAAGATTAAAAACTCCTGGAGGTCTGTTTCACAACGATATGAATATACTTACCACTGCCGAACTATACACTTGAAAATGATCACTATGGTAAATTTTATGGTACGTGTTTTTTTACCACAATTAAAAAAATTTTTTTTTAATTTGAGAGAGAGAGAGAGAGTGTGTGTGCAAGCAAGGGAGGGGCAGAGAGAGAGATTGAGAGGGAAGGAGAGAATCTCAAGCAGGTTCCATGCTCAGCCCAGAGCCTGACGCAGGGTTCAATCCCGCAACCCTGGGATCATGACCTGAACTGAAATCGAGAGTTGGACACCAACTCAACCAACTCTGCCACCCAGGGACCCCTACCATAATTTTTAAAAGCTACATTAACAGCATTACTTCCATGGAGGGAAAAATATATAAGTTCTAAAACTCAAATGCCTTAGGACATAGCAAACAAGCAGAGTCCATGGAGTAAAGGTTTTTATGTTATAACCATAGATGTTTCTATTACCCACCTCACTATGATTCTGCAAGATGCACACACATATGGTGTGTATGTCTGTGTGTCTATGTGTAAGCACTCCAGCATTTTGTAGACATTTATTAGTTACTTCGAGGGGCTCATCCACACGATGGACCTAATACTATTATGCATTTTAAAGAAAGACCAAGGAGGGGCGCCTGGGTGGCTCAGTCGGTTAAGCGTCCGACTTCGGCTCAGGTCATGATCTCAGGTCCGTGAGTTCAAGCCCCGTGTCGGGCTCTGTGCTGACAGCTCAGAGCCTGGAGCCTGTTTCAGATTCTGTGTCTCCCTCTCTCTGACCCTCCCCCGTTCATGCTCTGTCTCTCTCTGTCTCAAAAATAAAAAAATAAAACATTTTTAAAAAAAAGAAGACCAAGGAGTAGGATGAAATACTTAGGCTCATGTAATGGATTACCGGAAAATCCAGGATGCCTATGTCTGCCTCAGGCCTGGTCCCGGAATCTCTCTTTATCTCAGGCAACCCTCCCGCTCTGGCTAGGATTAAAGAGCATGGATTTCATGAAGCAGTAGGTAGCAAGATGAGTAGAGAGAGTGGCCTCTTGAAAACAACAGTTAGGGTTCTAATCCCAGCTCCTACACCAACCAGTTTAGCCCCATGCAAGTCGCTAAACCTCTGAGCCTGGCTCCTGGGGATAATGTAACTGCTCTGCAGGGTGGGAGTGAGTACCTGGCACATGGCACATGGGTCTCCCATTTGTGGTCATCCTTACCATTCATGACAGGAAAAAGATTTCAGAATCACCCTTGAGTTACCCAGCATCCCACTGGGTAGTCCTCTGCTAGGCTTAATGTCAAGCAGCAGTCCAGGACAGCTCTACTTGGCACAGATTTCTATTCCAGCTCCTACTGTTACTTCAAATACAATTGTCTCTTGGTCCAAAACTCACTGAAATTCAGCCTCTTTTATGGTTCATACACACTTGGGCCCCTTTTCTAACCACTTACTGAATTGTATAATTCCCTGGGTCTTATAGAGTCTGGCCCCCATGGGTTCCTCAGTCTGTGTCAGAAGGTTATTTTTGGATCTTACGATTCACTTCAATCCTTTTGGGGAAAAAAATGTATGATATTATTTGAAAATGTAACTTGCTTTGAGTTAAAGATTTCTGAAAGAGCATGATCATCTTAGCATCCAAGGCTTTCTTCCTGATCTATCTTAATAGAACTTAGAGGGGCAGCCTCTGTATCAGCATGGCCATCTGTGATCAAAGGCCAGTGTCAAGAGAAGGTCCCTCCACTGCCAACTCCACAACAGGAAGCCCTAGTTCAATTGTTCGCCTCAACTTTGTGTCTAAAGTTTGAGTTAGAATCATTAATTAGATAGCAAGGTCACAGACCTGGGAGAACTACCCAAAAAATTCCAACCCAGATTAGAGCCCTAAGCATTGACACAGGAAACAGACAGGTAAGCAGGCGCTAGAATGGGTGATCTCCAGGAACCTGGTTGGTCTCATCATTGCATGAGCATCTCTTTTGCCTTTGGCTCAGGTTGCTGGTAAAGAGCTATGTTCTCTTGTAAGTTCTGACCATTCTTGATAAATTAGAGATATCTACCATGAGTTTCAACCATAAGTGAATCACAGTACTTACAGCCATGTTGTAGAATATATCCTTTACCGTCATCTCACTTCTTTCATTGCCTGGTGTCCTCCATCTCTTCTACTTGGGGTCATATCTTCTGGTTTCTTTCCCCTAATTAGCAAAGATTTCAGGATTACCTGGTTCAGTACTAAAACCTGTCCCAGAGATTATGAGGGAGGAAAGGCTTCGGGCTATTTTCTCCTGCCATTTTAGGGTGTATAGAATGGCAGGGTGTGTACAACTTTTATGGTATTATTAAATGGCTGTTATTATGTCAAACCCAGGAAAATACAAGATGGGGCATGCTGCTATTCATTCAAACAAAATTGTAGGTCCATGTGACTGATTACACTTGCTCCTCTGACAGGTCTAAATAGAAAGAGCTTACTTATTCAGCAAGGGAAAATCATACCTGGAAATAATGCCTGAAACTCAGACTGCTAAGTCTGCATTTGTTTAATTTCAAGGTTCTGCAACTATACACTTGAATTTTTGTTGAATAGGTATGATGGCTTCTGAAAACTTACATACTTAGGAAATCACTGACTTCTTTATTTTTTTTAATAGTGCCTTCCATTATATTCTGTCAAGACTCCCTGTGTTCTCTGCAAATTGTTCATGATCTCAGCAGACTGGTTGGACTAGGCCAGCATTCCAAACTAAAGTAGATTGAAGGATATGCATTCATTGACTTATAGGAGACTTGGGGAAGTTCAAAAAAGCTTTGTTTGCTTTGCCAACTCATAAGTCCTTATATTTTGGCAGTGGTATCCAGAGTAAATGAATTTACTATCAACCTTGTCTTTCTTCCTTGTCAATTTTCTTAATGTTTATTTATTTATTTTGAGAGAGAGAGAGCTCAAGAGCGTGAGCAGAGGAGGGGCAGAGAGAGAGGGAGAGGAGAGAATCCCAAGCAGGCTACGCACTGACAGCACAGAGTCTGACATGGGCTCAGTCTCACAAACCGTGAGATCATGACCTGAGCCAAAATCAAAAGACGCTTAACCAACTGAGCCACCCAAGCACCCTTCTTTGTCAATTTTTGTATGAAGTATTTAAGGAATACTAAGAACCATAACTCCTCCTGATTATCATGGGGGGGGGGGGGGGCGGGGAATGAGGAGTGCCAAGGATTAAAGGTTAAAAAATAAGCCATGTTAAAAGTCATCTAACCCAATTCCCATCCAATTTGGAACCCTTTTATGATAATGACATAGGTAGCTCTCCAGTCTCTGCTGGAACACTTTCAGCAATCGGGAGCTCACCACCACTCAAGAGCTGCTTCCATTTTGTACATCTGTGATTACTAGAAAAGTCTCCTTCCTTTTTAGCAGAAATCTACCTCCCTTACATTTTTATTTGTGATCTTATTTATGTCCTCTGGAATTAAAGAGGAAAAAAATCTATCTTTTCTCCTCCTAATAGCCCATTAGCTCTCCAAAGACAGCTTTGGGGCACCTGGGTAGCTCAGTGGGTTAAGCATCCAACTCTTGATTTTGGCTCAGACCATGATCTCACAGTTCATGGGTTCAAGCTCCACATTAGGCTCTGTGCTGACAGTGCGGAGCCTGCTTGGGATTCTCTACCTCTCTCTGTCTCTGCCCCTCCCCTGCTTGGTCTCTCTCTTTCTCTCACTCAAAACAAATAAACATTTTTCTAAACAATTTTTAAAAAGATAGCTCTTATGTGGGTCCCATAAATCTTGCTTTCTCAGAATTTAATAGCTTAGCTCCATATATCACTTGGATTCAGTGCTCATCATGATCCTTTTTGGTCAGGCCTGCTCTTAACATACAGCACCAAGACTAAATACTAGAGTCTCACTGTAATCTGAACAGTATAGAGTAAAGCTATAACCCTGTCAATGCATTATACATCTCTTGATGTAGCCCAGGATTATGCTAAATTTCCTGGTGTCTGTGCCACTGTCCTGACTCACCCAGTTAAGCCAGCACCTTTCCATCCTGTCCTTACAAAGTTGACTTTTTTAATCCCAGTGCAGGATTTGATTCTATTTTTGCTAAAGTGAATCTTTATACTTTATCCTATAATATCAACTTGTGGTTTTTATTTGGGATCTTGATTCTCTCTCTTGAAGTATCTTACCAGCTTGCCACCAACATCTTTTCCAAGTCAGATATAGAAACTTAAACATAACAGAGCAGACAACAGAAGCTTGGGTCACATAGCCACCCTTTCCTTCAGGTTGAAGTTGACATTGATCCATCACTGAGCTATTGATCACTTAATTTTACTATCTTCCAGACCCCATTTTTTCATATTATTCAAAGAATGACCTAAGAGATATCAGCTGCCTTGCTGAAATCCTGGGATTCTCTTTCTACTGCATTCTCTGAGCAGTAATCCTATCAAAACCAGAAGTGAAGTTATTCTAGCATGACTTGTTCCTAATGAAGCTTGAATCATCTGCCACCTTCCTGTCTCGGATCTGAGTGGGTGATGGTTTGCCAAGCCCAGAAAGATCAAGTACACAGTTCAAAGGGAAGTGCTGTTCAGAGACTTAGTTTTACTCACAAAGAGTATCAAAACTTTCAGAGAGCAGGTAGAAAGATTTAAGAGTGCCACATGCACATCTGAATTGAGTGACAGGGAAATGTCAGGGAATAGACTCCTCCATTATGCATATACATTATAAAAATGAAAAGAAAACCATGGGGCACCTGGCTGGCTCAGTGGGTGGAGCATGCAACTCTTAATCTCAGGGTTGTGAGTTCGAGCCCCACGTTGGGTATAAAGATTACTTAAAAAGTGTTTTTTTAATGTTTACTTATTTTTGAGAGAGACAGAGACAGAGCATGAGTGAGGGAGGGGCAGAGAGAGAAGGAGACACAGAATCCAAAGCAGGCTCCAGAGTCTGAACTTCAGAACAGAGCCCAACGCAGGCCTCGAACACATGAACCAGGAGATCATGACCTGAGCTGAAGTCAGACGCTTAACTGACTGAGCCACCCAGGCACCCCAAAAATAAAATCTTTTTTAAAAAAAGAAAAGAAAAGAAAAGAAAACCAAAAAAATAATAGTATTGTGACTACAATTCTTGGGAAAATGGCTGATAAGATTGAGATATGATTGAAAAACATAAATGGAGGCAGGATGTTAGAAAAAAAAAAAAATTTGAGTCCCTAAAGCCCACAGTGCTACAAATCTCTATCAAAGAGAGAACGTGTTGAATGGAAAGGTAGTAGGGAGGCAACACCATCCAGGCTAGGAATCAAGGGCAAAAAGAAATATGCCTAGAATGACTCCTTGACCATAGAATGGGTTTGTAAATCCCACAGAATGAAACACAGGTTAAAAACACACACCAAGGGGTGCCTGGGTGGCTCAGTCAGTTGGGCGTCCAACTCGTGGTTTTGGCTCAGTTCATGGTCTCATGGTTCATGAGTTCAAGCCCCACATTGGGTTCTGCGCTGGTGGTGCGGAGCCTGCTTGGGATTCTCCCTCTCCTTCTCTCTGACCTCCCCTGCTCTCTGTCTCTCTCAAAATAAATAAATAAACTTTAAAACACACACACACACACACACACACACACACACACTAAGAAGGAACAGCCTCACAAAACTCCCCCAGTACCTGGCCCAGACGTTAACGTGCCAGAAGCTGAGTTCAGTTCACTTCCAACATCAGTCTTCCTTACCTTGTTTTTTCCATTTTCCTGTTTTAGTCTTTCTCAGATACCAGGTTCCTGAGAAAGCCCTTACAAGTCCTGCTATATGAGGATGGGGATTTGTAGGCAACAGTCCATGGCTCTCAACCCTCTAGCTTCTTCACTGCTTTCAGAGAGCTGTACTTCAGTTCCTCAAGCTCCTTCTTTCCAGCACCAGAAATTATTGAAACCTGGAAAATACTGCTGTGGAGTTATTTTTGGCTCCCTTCCTTCCAGCCCTGTGCCTGCCTGCTCATCGACAACCATTAACAGCTGTTAGAAGGGGCTTTCAATTGCCTGGCTTCTTGCTGAAGTGCTTTAACACCAGTTTTCTAAGAGCTCAGCTACACTGTAGAGGTGAGAGAAAAATGGCAGAAGAGTTACATAAAATCTCCTTCATTTGGGGAGTCAGGTTTTTCTCCCTTTTTTTTTTTTCAGGAAAAATAAGTCTCTGCCACAAGCTGTAGAGGCACCGCCTAGCTGAGTCCCTGTAGGGTCCAATTCAGGTGATCTTATGCGGCGGCCCCAGAGGCAGCCCTGTGCCATTTTCAGGGACACAGCCAAGGAGTTCCGAACTGCGGTGAGAATTTTAGCATTCCCGCCCTCACTGAGCTGCTGCCACCTCACTACAGCATCTGAAGTTCTGGACTAGACAGAGAGGAGGTAGCCCGTCACCACAGAGGCTGGAAAATGACAACAGGAACCCCTGAGGCCACCCACAAACTTGTACCCTGTCAGCCTCTTCCAGGAGCTTGAGGAACTAAAGCCTCATTAGTGCCAATGAGGCTGCCCGGGTGGCCCCCTCCTCAGTTGTTTACTTTCCTACAAACGACTGATAACGACAATAGACATTTGGAAAGTTCTGTGCTCCTTGTAAATGTTAGCCCATTGATTCTCACTAGCCTCAAAAAGGATAATGATGTTGTTGCTGATCAGTGATTAACACCTCACGTCTACCAACATTTTACCACCTTTTGCTCCTTCACTCTAGAGCGCCCATGCCCCCCCTCCCCCGCCAACCAAGGGGAGTGTCACACAGTCCTAGTCCCATGTTTCAGACTGGAAAGTAGGAGAAGCAATGTCCAAATGTCTTCTAGCTCAGTACTTAGCCAGAATAATTGTTGAGTCTCCTAATCCAAGTATTTCCCAAAATAGGATATGTGGAGCACAACGTGGAAATGAAATGATCTCAAGTGGTATAGAACTTTTTCCAGAATCATTGTGTTTGTTTTAATAAGTATTAGAAAAGGTATAACCTGACATTACACAGGCAATCTTTCTTAGGACAGGTTTATTTTTAAGCTAAATTTATTTAAGGAAGAAAGGGAGTTGCATTAGAGAAAATACTAAAAATTGTGACAGTGGGTCACAAGGTGTCTGTAGTTTAGGAAACACTTCATATTTCAGTACTTTTTCTGTCCACAAGCCCTGTCTGTCTTCTGCAATTTTTTTTAAATTTTTTTTTAACATTTATTTATTTTTGAGACAGAGAGAGACAGAGCATGAATGGGGGAGGGTCAGAGAGAGGGAGACACAGAATCTGAAATAGGCTCCAGGCTCTGAGCTTTCAGCACAGAGCCTGATGCGGGGCTTGAACCCACGGACTGTGAGATCATGACCTGAGCCGAAGTCGGCCGCTTAAACGACTGAGCCACCCAGGCGCCCCTGTCTTCTGCAATTTTTACCCAAAGAAAGCCACAATGGCATCTTATTGGAAACACGGGGTCATGCCTATTTTCTTTTTGCATTAGAACAAGCTTTTTGTATTAAGTACATTTAGATGAAAACAGTGTTTGTGTGTGTTTCTTTGAATCAACATTCTTGGTTATCTGATTTGTGTATTCTAAAATACCCTAGCTCTCTGGCTCGGGTTCCTAAGCATCTAATCTGCCTCCTCACCTATTTCTGTAGCCCTCCTTATGGTGAGGATAGAGGATAATGCTCTACCTGACTACTGTTTTGTGTTGCAGAATGTCTTCAAGACTAGCTAAGATGATTTACACTTCTGTGTCAGTATTCTGTAACCACATACCTCTGCCTTCTTTCCTTCTCATGTTTCAGCTCAGTGAGGTTGTAAAGAAGGTCTATTTGTTTGGCTGTTGTGGATATCCTTATAATTTAGATGTTCTTCCAAAGAATGGATATGGAGGACAATAGGTTTTATATCAATAACCTGATTTTCTGTTGCTAAAATTGTGGGAGAAAGAGAGGACATATGGCATGAGATCAGTTGAACCCAATTGTAAAGAGCCTGAATGCCATGTGAGAGGGGCTTGGGTTTTATTCTGCAAGAAACAGGGCGATAAAGTGATTGTCGTTGGGAAGATTAATCAGGTGACAATACAAAGGAAGAATTCAAGGAGAAAGAGACAATGACCAGGTTGTTACAATGGTCTAAGCAAGAAGTAATAAGGCCATGAAATAAGGCATGTTTGTTGGAAAAGAAAGATAGAGGTTCCTTTTGAAGACTGAAGAATGACAGAAAAGATCTAAAATTGTATCATAGTTTTCAAACATCATTGACTTAATTGTTTCTTGTGTAATTCTTCCGGATCAGTGCTGTTCCATAACATTTTCTGTGATGATAAAAATGTTTTACTGCGCTGTCCAATATGGTAGCCACTAGCCACATGTGGCTGTTGAGCACTTTCAATGTGGCTAGTGTGACTAATTACACTGAATTTTTAAATTTTATTTTATTTCAGCTAATTGTAATGTAAATAGTCACATGTGACTAGTGACTATCATACTGGACTAACCAATATGGTACAGGACTAGAATACAAGTGCCAAGTATCATGCCATCTGTACCATTCTCTCTCTAGAGCCTACCATTGTCTGGCACATAGTAGGTACTTAATAAACATTTATTGAATGAGTGAATAAAAGGAGACCTTATAAAACAGAGGCAAAGGTTATGTCCTGTTCAAATCAATACACTCCTTTATGGAGAATTTTGGTCCCCCGTTAAAGGAGGAGGATGGAGATTTCCCATACGCCTCTAGAATATTTCCCAAATGTTTAAACTGAAGCTCTCGGCATGTACAAGTGGACCAAGATCAAACCAAAAGGTTAGATGAAAGTCAGCCATGTGGTGGGAATATCTAAGCCCAAGGTCTGTTCTGTTGGCCCCTGACTTCTTGGTCTTCATTTCTGGCTATTGTAGAATTGTACAATACCCGTGCTTGAAATATTTACATATTTCAATGTAAATGGGCAATGATCAAAATTTTTAAAATATATTTTATGAGGAATGATAAAAGGAAAATGTGTTGGAGCTGCTTTGTTAAAATGGCTGTAGGAATACAGGGAGATCCACACATGATCTGGAGTGGAGGGACTCAGGACTTAAACCCCATGACCTTGGGCAAGTTGCTTAAGCTCTTCAAACCACAGTTACATAGAAAATGAGAATGAGAATCATAACACTTCACTTACCAAGTTGTTGGGAGGAAGAAATGATATGGCAATAGGAAAATTCGTGGTTCATAATCCATAAAATTCCATTCAGATGTTTATTATAATTCACACAGACTGGAGTTATATCTGAGTATGTGTCTGGAAGACACAGTTATATTAAAATAGAATTCTGATATGTGCCTTCCAGAAAAAGAAAAATAAGAAGTCATCAAATTCTAGCCACCTACATCCAAAACAAAACCTAAACAATCCAAAAAAGACTTTTATCTCTAACATTAAAAAAACAAAACAGGGGCACAGAGGTGGTTCAGTCAGTTGAGTGTCTGACCTTGGCTCAGGTCATAATCTCACGATTCGTGAGTTAGAGCCCCACGTTGGGCTCTGTGCTGACAGCTCAGAGCCTGGAACCTGCTTCAGATTCTGTGTCTCCCTCTCTCTGCCCCTCCTCCTCTCTCTCTCTCTCTCTCTCTTTCTCAAAAATGAATAAACATTAAAAAAATTAAAAACAAAATTCAAAACAAAACAAAAAAGCCTCTGGAAAAGCTGACACTACACCTCCTTGTAGTAGCTTGTTATGATTCAGTAGTGCTTATTTCCAGGAAGTTCTTTATCTTTCCACCCTGTCTCTGCCCTTTTGGATGCAGTGGCCACCTCCTCTTCCCCATTTGCCCAGGGCTACTTCCCACTTGCCCCTCCAGCCCTGTATACCCTTCTCCCATCTCCCCTGCTCTATGCTTCCACCACCTGCCTCTGGCCCGTCTTAGCAATAAATTTAGACTCTTTTTCTCCTTGAGATGACCTTGTCAAACATAACTTCTGCAGCACCTGGAGCCATATAGTAAGAAACATCTACATCAGCTCAAGTCCCCCAGGACTACCACTTTCCCTCCATCACCCCCATTTCCTTTTCTCCACTCTCCGTGATTACAGCAAAGAGTTGGTCACCATTCCATGCATGCTGACCATCCACAGATGTAGAGCTTTGTATAACCCTATCCAATAACATCACGTTGACTTAGGCTCTTCCTGGAGGTAACAACTGCTTACAGGAAAGTTTCAAAACTTGGCCTGCGTGTCATGATTTCATGCCGTTCCTCAGAACCAGGATTTGTAAAGAGATTCCGGTTGAAAATAGTTACTAAGTTGCCACTGGAATTATTTTCTCATAGTACATAAAGCCCATTTCTTTAAGGCTTTTGTAAATATGACTGCTTTTCTGAGCTTTTTATCATTTTTTCCCTAGATTTTAATATACTTATTAAAATAAAGGGCAATAACTGTATACAATTCAAATAACTGTTCATCAACTCCAGGAATCTAAGCATCAGTTTTCAAGCTTTCCCATCTTAGTCCCCAACATTCTTCCCCACTGGGAACATGTTCTCTTTCTAACCATATTTAAAGACAGGAATCACTAGAAATCCTACTGGTTTTCATGATAAATAAGCTTAAATAATTATTTCCATCTTACATTTGGGTTATTTCTTTTTTCCTTCCAAAATATTAGCATCTATAAGGCTAACGAGAACTTACACCACTTGTCATCTTTAAACTTGAATTCTGATTCAAACATCTCTTTATGGCTAGTACATAAAGATCAAGCCCACTCTAACCCCAGCCATTAGTAAAAATACTAAAACTTAAGCTCTCCTTATAGTGTTGCTAGCTGTCAGCTAGTCAATAGTATGACAACTGATTGTATTAATAAAAGGGTAAAAGGGTAAGCATGCTCAAATTCTACAAAAGACAAACATTGAAAATAATATGTTTAAAAATCCTATTATATTAAGAAAAAAAAGTTATACAGACTTTACAAAAAAGAAAAAGCAGCAGTATAAGTCCAAGACTCAACACCTTCCAGCAGAAGCCAGCAGGGTTCTGTAAATGTGCTGTTAGGTGATTGTTACATCCAAGGTCTGGGTTCTCGGGCAAGTGTCCTCAGGGCTAAAAAGCAGTAAAGAGAAACCACACCCTGCCCTTCTTTTCCTTCTGGACAGTTACCAATCAGACTAGGTATCGGTACCGTGGTAGTAAGGGTTAGCCCCTGTGGGCTAGTCATGTTCCCAGATCTGCCACTATGAACAGCCTAAACTGGTGATTATAATCATAATAGTAGATCAGCTTAGGGTACTTACGAGGCAGTTGTATATAAAGTACTGCATTTGTCCAAACATAACCCCGTGTTCATATGTAGAGCCAGGTGTGCTTTTCACTTTTCATTTTACCAAGGCCAGTATGGGGTGGAAGTCCTCCCCTGAAATACTCAGGGTTTTTTTTTTTTTAATATGCAAGTTATATGACTATGAGAAGAATCTTCACTTCACTTTCGCACTGCTTGAAACATTTCCATTGTCTCATACATTGGTCCGTGTAAATGCAGGTTGTATTTTTGGTGGACCATTGTCCGAGGAACAAAGGCTAGGACAGGCAGTTTGGGTAAATTGCATTCCAAAAATTTCTTAAGAAATGAGTTGTTTCAAATTAGAATGTATTTTTTTCTAGAAATAGGTTATAAATCATGATTTGTTTCCTAAATCAGCTCCCAAACCTCACATCTGTATCGCCTTTCTTTTTTTTTTTTTTTATTTATTCAGTGAACAGGTATTTATCATCATGCAAAGAGAGAAGGAAATTAATTCTTTAGGAATAAGTGAAGGGCTATTAAAGTACAAGGGAAGGGGCTCCTGGGTGGCTCAGTCGGTTAAGTGTCCGACTTCAGCTCAGGTCACGATCTCGCGGTCCGTGAGTTCGAGCCCTGCATCAGGCTCTGGGCTGATGGCTCAGAGCCTGGAGCCTGCTTCTGATTCTGTGTCTCCCTCTCTCTCTGCCCCTCCTCAGTTCATGCTCTGTCTCCATCTGTCCCAAAAATAAATAAACGTTAAAAAAAAAAATTTAAAGTACAAGGGAAGAGTAAATCATTCTAGGGATTTCAAGAAGTGGGAAAAGTCATCTTGGGTTTAGTGTCCCCCACCCCTGCCATTATATGCCTGTAGCACCTTCTCTATATTTCTGTCACAGCACCTCTGGCATTGTATTACAATTGAATTATTTTTTGTCTGTCTTCTCATCTTGACAGTAAGATCCTTGTGCAAGATTTCTGTCTGGTGGTGGTGATATCTTCAGTCTGCAAATTGACCATCTAGAACAATGCCAGCATGATAGCCATTTGATTAATGTTTGTCAAATAAATGAAGGGCATCCTTCAGAAAAGTTCTAGAGGCAGGAAAATGTGTGGTGTGTATTAGATGGGAATAGGAGGGAAGAATGTGACAGAGTCTGGATGCCAGCAAAGAGGATACAGTTGGATTGTTCTGGTGTACTTTCTGTCAGCCACACCTAAGTTCTATTCATTTTATATTTTTATGGGAAGATATTTTTTGGAGTTCCAGCCAAGGAACCCATCTTCTCGCAGTATTAAGGATGCATCAGCTTCCTCCAGGGAGGGATAGAGATCTCTATCGATTGGTCTTAACGAGCCGGTGGATCTATCTCTACCAACTGCCATGGGTGTTCACGATTGGAGAACAAAGGGCAGTTTCTCCTATGAGCCTTAATGAGGACTTGCCTGCCATTCACTTTTAAGTGCAGCTTATTCACAAAGTAGGAGCTGTTTATAAGTCAGGGACAGCATGTGTTTCATAAAAACATTTCCAGTATTAGGTTCTCTTTATATCTACCACTTGTACAAACATGCATGGAAGTTTTTGCTTATCTTTTCTTTGCATTATCAATTTTTCCTTCCCCTCCTCCCTTTTAAAAAAAGTCTTAAGTTAATGTTCTTATGTTTATTTTGCATTTTTTTAATACTAACACAATCCAGCCAGTAAATTTCACAGTAGCACTTGCCCCAGCTGACGGCAAAGAGCCTTGAATGAGGGCTCAGACAGCCTTCTCTGGCGAGCTGAAGAGTTCGCTCTCTGGGCTTCAGTTTTGCCACTATAATTATGAGCGAGAAGCCTATGGTTAATTACAGTGCATGAATGGAAGATATTCCTGGACTTATTTGCATTCATTACTTGCTGGTCATTTCTCTGTTGAGGTCTCCATGCTTGTTTTTACAGAGCTTTTTGGCAGTGTGTCTGCACTTGGTGTGTGAATTTTTATGATCTGTTGCATGTTATTCATGCAATTTCCTGCCCTGTAATGGTATCAGTTTTCCAGACGCAGAGGAATACAGACTAAAACCCAGGAGCCTGCATTAGCATAAAATGTCCCAGTTCTGTCAGTTTGATTAATTTGTCTCTTTGTCTCCACTCTATATGATAAGTGCTATTAATGGTTGCAACACTTCATATGTCAAAGTCTTTCTTCCTAATGACTTGAAAATGTGGTTTATTTCCCCCCTTTTTGTATTATTTTCCTCATTTAGCATTCCACTCAAGTATAGATTTATGCCATGCTCTTTCATTATCTTACTGGTTGCAGCACTGGAGTGATTACATATGGTGTAGAGTATGCGTAAAGATGTGATCCCAGGGGCAGCAGCTGCTGATGCAAGCTGAAAATAGATCCAGCATACGCTCAGCACTTTTCCCAGAGGCCTTTTATTTATTAGTAACAGTCTTGGTACAGGACAGCTTGGATCCTCATTTAGCAAGATGACTTTTTGCCTTTCCGAACACTGCAGTGACTTTGCTCTATTTACTGACACTGCTGTGTAATTATTTTTGTAACCGCCCTGTGTCTCAGCATTGACTTAACCTAACATAAATTGTAATATAATCTCGATATATAATGAACTCAAGAAGCGACAGGCTCCATTTGAAGTAATGGGGCTTGACAGATCTAAGGTTTAAATTAAATAATCCTATTTGTAAGACAGCATTTGTACATGGAACACTGCCTTAAAATGAATTTCTATTCTTCTCTAGTGCTTCTTACACCGTTTTTGGTATTCTTCCTTTCAAAAGGACTTTTTCTAGAAAGAAGTGCATTGCAAAGCCAAGGGCCCTTTCATAAGGAAAGAATAAAATGAAATTTTTTTACCCATTTCAATCCCTGAACTGGAACTAGCACCATTAATGATTTGAGATGGGTAGTTATTAATCCAAGCTGGCAAATCCAAATAGCTCAGACTCTTCTATCAGCACAAAACATCCGTGATGTAAGTACAGTAGCAGAATTTAGGATGAAGATAATAGCTAACCTTCTGCACATGTTTTAGGTTCAGATAGGTATTTTTTTATATAAATTTGGGAAGTCCTAATAACAAGAATATGTATTTATTTTCTGAATAAATCTAACCAGAACCCTTATTTTGTGATATCATTCTTCTCTTAGAGAGGTGTACTTTAAACAGGATAAGGAGGAAGTTCATTGTGTATATATTAGCAGATAGCATCAAGATAGTGATTCCTCACTGTGTGATAAAATTTTCCAAATTGCGAAAATGAAAAAATCATAACACTACAAGTTTATAGGCAAATTACAATCTAAGAGTATTACTTATTGGCAGGACTTAGTCATATGATAAGGAAGCCTTGAAGAAAAAATGAATTTATAAATAGAGAGCATACCTCTTTATGGTAAAGTAGCAAATAAGGGAGGCAAGTTTGTAAATTTCCTTTTTCTTGGTTTGTGTGTAATTTTACCTGCTCTGAACCAAGAAGGCATCAGAGAAGAAGAGGGTGGGTGATTCCCTCCTTAAATTTGTTGTTGCCCTGACATAGTGCCACGGGTTCTGTTTGGTAACAAAGATTCTATTCCATAATCTAATGAAAGTTACATGGGGTTAAACACATAATTTCCTGCTGGGTCAGGTTAAAAATTAAAACAGCGATTCATGTTAAGGAAATTAAGTGTGAAAAAAAAAAGAAATAAAGTTGATTGTTTCATTTTAGTGGGTATATGACCCATAATGTTGTTGAAAGTGCAGTAATCCAAACCATTCCTCAAATAAGCAAACCAAGGAGCATTTCAGCTGAGAAGAGACCCCCCCCCCTTTTCCTGCCCACATGCACAATTGCATGAGAAAGCGTTAGACCATAGCATTTTATCAGCTTGATCATCGTGGTTCATATATTCTTTCAAGTTTGTTTGGGAATTTAGACTGCTAATAGCCTGTGCTGTGTAATGAGAGCAGAGCCTGCACCCTGCCCTAAAGATGCCCTCGGTAGGAACGGAATGGAAGACAAGCGGGAGCTTGCCCGCGGCTAATGTGCCTGCTTTCTTACTCTTTTTATTTTGTCTTCCTTTCTTTCCCTCCTGTCCTGCTTCCCTCTCACATACAAAGAGCACCCAAGCTTGTTCTCCAGGCTCGTCCCTAATTACCTCCGTTGTGACACAGTAATGTTGGAGCCGATTTCATTCTCTGTCTAGTGGCCTCAGAACAGTGGGTGATCTTGCTTGCTATAGGAGAAGTGATACTCAGGCATGACAGGATGAATTAAGGATGGGGGCCTAAGTATTAACTCTTAATTCCCTAGCTCTTGTGGTTTTAAATTAGATTCAGTGTCATTATAAGTGGGAGAATGTGATCTTTTTGTATGTGTGTGTGTCTGTCGCTGAAACCATGTTTGATCAATTGAATTGACCTTGTTTTTCTTGTGAAACACATCAACCGTATTATGAAACAGGCAGCCCAAATAAAGAAAAACATTTCACATATCTTGTCAAATATTTCATTGGGACCTCTGAAAGCTGGTATTTCCCTTCTGCCACCAGATCTGAAATGAGAACAAAAGCACTTCATTTTTGATAAGTGGGACTTTGTTTTTCTCTGAAACCTTTTCATTTCCAAGATGTCTTATGAGAGTTATCACAGTTTGGGCTAAGTTTCCCAGTAAATGATGTGGACTCTGAAGGGGGCTCTCAGAGTCAATTATTTAGGAAATGGTTTGTAAACCAAAGACTAAAGGAAGAAATATGTTATCAGATAGGGGCCAAGCAAAGAATGAAGGGAGAAACCAAGTTTATTGAGCACCGGTTTTATACCAAGTAAATATGAAAATAATTTGAGCAAAATAACAAAGATCTTAGGATCAGAGAAACAAAAAAGATCAATGGACTTCCAGAGTTGGGTTTTTTTTTTTTTCCATGGAACACTGTGTTCCATTATAAACACTTGCAGAAGTATCTGAATAGAAGACAGAAAAGGGGAAAAGACAAAAGGGCGGGGGATGAAGTTCTTAAAGGCTGTCTAAAGAAGTAATAATAAAGTGGAAGGATTTCAGCCACTAAGGACAGAACTGAATCAAGTCAAGTTAAATACCAAGATAGTTGCTAGCAAGTAGAAATATAATATTCATTTTTGCTCCTGAATTCTGTTAGCAATTTCTGCCTCTTCAAAATCTTTTGAAAATAGAGAAGTCTGCATCTGAAGCTTTGCTTGGCTCTCAGTCAAAGGTCTGCCTCACCCAGAAAACATCATCAGGAAGCCCAAAATCAATGGAATTTTTTTCAATGGATAACACAAGCCAGTTTTGAGCCTGATTTAAAATTCACTGTATAAATTCATCCTGGCTTGCTACAGCTATGAGTGTACTCTGTTTTCTGTTGCTGACTCTTCCAGTAAAACATACATCCACTCTACTTTCCACACTTCAGATTTCAAGAGGAAGAGAGCTATTTGAAGGCCTCCTCTCAAAACTGACTTATTGGGCCTTGTAGAACCTGCTTCAGAAGCTACCATGAGTATAGATGTGTATGTGCTTACTTTTTGAAAAATGATCTTTGATCCAAGAAAATTATAGCGTTTGTGTTTATGGGCATGCAATTATGCACTGGGCTTTCTTAAGGTACTATTATAAACAAGCTGGAGCTCCTATCCCTCTAGTTTTGGTTATACTTGGTGCTACTAAAAAGATACATATGCTTCATTAAGCTCAGATTTATTAGCAAGGCCAGCAGGTGATAATGGAACAGTAATTTTTGCATATCAACTTTGACTTGGTGCCCTTAATTGGCAGCAAGGAGAAATATTAAAAGATCTTGCTAACACAGCATGATGCATGGGAAGTAAGAACATCAAGGGAGTTTTTTCTTCTGTGATATATTGGGAATCATAAAACCTTGGTCTTAAAATTCATCTGACCCAGCACTAAAGAAATGGGCTATATTTTATCTTTTGTATAGCCCTCGTGTCTAATACAGTGATGCTGATGGTGATTTAAAAAAAATAACCTTTATTGAGCATTCACTATGTGCCAGGCACTGCTCTATGCACTTTTTTACATGTTTAACTCATTGACCCTATGGAATTGCTATTATTATGATTAATTTCTTTGTATGATGAAGAAACTGAAGCAAGAGACCTTAATTAACATGTCCCAAGGTCAGCTCCTAAGTCAAGGAGCCTGGATAGAAGCCTAGGCAGCCTGACTCCAGGGTCCATATTCTTCTTTTTTTTTTTTTTTAAGACATTTATTCTTTCACAGTTCTGGAGGCTATAGGGTAGTCTTAATCCTTTGCCTCAGAAAACTCATTAAAGATGCAGGCGTCTGTGTTTTTAGCAGGTGGAAAACTGAGGCCCAGGTGACACACCAGTCCGCTGTAGATTGGAGACAGCCAGTATCTCCATCTCTTTTTTTTTTTTTAATGTTTATTTATTTTTGAGAGACAGATCACAAATGGGAGAGGGGCGGAGAGGCAGACACAGAATGAGAAGCAGCCCCCAAGCTCTGACCTGTCAGCACAGAGCCCAATGTGGGGCTCAATCCCACGAACTTGAGATCACAACCTGAGCCAAAGTCAGAGGCTTAACCAACTGAGCCACCCAGGTGCCCCAGTATCTCCGTCTCTTGTCTATAGTTTTCCTATACCACACGGAAGTCACCAAGAGCCTAACAATAGAAATTTGCCTGTATGCAAGAAATAACGAAAAAGATGCTGAAAAAAATTGAAATATAAAATGATAGCAAAGAGAAAATACTTGAAATGTAAATAAATTTTTGTTCTTCTCTCTTCCCATTGATGATTCTTCAATTCATGCCACTTGATCAAATAAACATCTTAATATCTAGATCATCTTGACTTACATAAGGACTTGCCTTTGTCTGGGGCCTCTGTTTTGAGGCATAAGGTGTTTAAGAAACTGGCTATAGAGACTTTATAATAAGCCAGTATGGGGGCACCTGGATGGCTCAGTCGGTTAAGCATCTGACTTCGGCTCAGGTCATGGTCTCGTGGTTTGTGAGTTCAAGCCCCATGTTGGGCTCTGTGCTGACAGCTGGGAGCCTGGAGCCTGCTTCGGAATCTGTGTCTCCCTCTCTCTCTGCCCCTCCCCTGCTTATGCTCTGTCTCTGTCTCTTAAAAAATAAACATTAAAAAAAAATTTTTATGATAACTCAGTATGGTAACAGAATAATGGCCCTCCAAAGATGTCCATGTCGTGATCCCCCAAAACCTGTGAGTATGTTTCCTTACATGACAAAGGGGAGTTTGCACAAATGATTAAGTTAAGGATCTTGAGATGGGGAGATTATCCCGGATTATCGGTTGGGTACAATGTAATCACAAGATTGTTTATAGGAGGAAAACAGGAGGGTCAGAGTCAAAAAGTCTACTCTGAAGTTTGAGGTCCACTCAAGGGGTGATGGAAGAAGTTTCTAGAGGCCCAGGTAGAAATCCTTGCCACAGAAATGGTTGGTTGCTCCACAATTAGTATAAAAATCAATGAACAGGTGCTGGGAGGAAGGTTGCTTTTTCTCCATCTCTGACAAGCTATTTTCAGCAAGTCTTCTCATTGTATTAGTTCATCTATCTTCCATTCATCTTTCTTTTAAAATGAAAAGAACTCCTCACATTCTGTGGGAACTTCCACCTCTTTCTCACTGCCAGGCCAGAATGATTTATTGGGCAAGTTTGCTGTTCTTAAAAATCCTACATCATGCGGTGGGTAAAACAACTGACTGTCATCAATGATTGTGTTCCCTTAAAGAAAGCTCCAGGCTATAGAATTCTGATCCACTTCCTCCTTAATAAGTTATGACTCTGAATCCCAAACTATGTTGGTTTCTCCTCTGAATCTTTACATAATTCCTATCATAACAGTCATGTGGTAAGGTGTCCCCAGTGGACAACTGGAACCCTCCTTTCACCAATATCCAGGCTATGGCTTTGGTTGGTTGGTTGGTTGGTTGGTTGGTTGGTTGGTTAGAAGCAGGGTGGCCCTTCATATATGATTCTTAGTCTTGAGTTGACCTGTGCTCTCACACATCGGCAGCTAATGCCCCTAACAGTCTCTCTAATCTGTCTCCACCTCCCTTCCACCGCCACTACCCACATTCAGGCTGCAGCTGGATGCCTGGACCTCTGTGACTAACATGCCCCCTGCCCAGGTTGTCCCCAGATGTGGTTAGAGTAATTTCCCCAGTACTCCTGCTTGGCAGACTCCAATGGCTCTCCATTGCCAACCAGCCTCCTCAGTGTGACATAGACCAGCTTTCCTGCCTGCCCCCCTGCTCACCTCTCTAGTGTCACTGGAGTCACCCAGCATCCCACTACAGCTGGACTCCTGCCTCACTGCTCTGCATGCTGGATCCTCTCAGGTGTCTTTGCATCTTCCTTTTCTTCCACGTGCAACACCAGTTCCCACCAAATACCTGGCTAATCCTCACTTGGGCTTCAGCTTATATCTTACTTCCTCAGAGTTAGATTGCCCTTCTGCCAGCACCTGTACTTGCTCTGTTGCAGCTCTTATGCTGTGCTGGAATTACCTGTTGACTTGTCTCTGTCCCATCAGCCTAGAACATCTCAGACTAGGCACCCTTTCTTCCTTATTCACTGTTTTACCTTCCCAGCACCTAAGACTCCATAGAACCATGGGAGGTGGTCAATATGTGTTTGTTAAGGGAATAAAGTGAGCTGTACCCTACATTGCAAAGATGGTCACCAGCAGCATCCTGTATAGTGAATTCCTTGGGGCGGGGGCGGGGGGAAATGCCTGGTCTCACTACCTTGTACTGGGTGACACAGACTCCAAACTTAACCCAGCTAAGTACTGCAATGTAACTGAGATTAACTGGTCTCTACATGAGGTTGCACACTTGCCATTTTGATGCATTGCTCCCATATCACTGTGTGGTGAAGGTGAACTAAAATGACTAGGGAAGGTAGCTAAATAAATAAAGTGTTATTAACTGCTGACAGACTTAGCCATTCATAAAGTAATGTTATGATCGAAGACAACAAGAATAAATCTAATGGCCTTTTAGGTCGGCATTCAATATAATCAGCTAAAGATTTCTTCTATGTGATGAACAAATAAGAGGTCTCAAATCCCCCCACTTCTTACCCCTAAAAAGTATACCATTCAGATTCTGCATATATTTTTTGAGGCAATTTGCTTCTCCTTGCCTTGCTCTCTTTCTGTGACTTGCCCTGCAATCCAGATATATAAATATCTTGTGTTCTTGTGCTCCCTCTCCTGGTCTTTTCTGTCTTTCAGCAAGACCATGTTCCTAGAATTGGGCATCCCCCCAGGTGGGGGCTTGGCATGTTAACAAAGAAGCTAACCAGCACTGCAGGGCTTGTTGTAAGATCCACGGGGGACCAGAAACAGAGTCACTTCTTTGTTGTTTGCAGTCCAGCTTGACTAAGTGAAAAAGTACCATACTGGCACAGAAGACAAACGTGCCTGGCATCCTTTTTTGAGAAATGAAATGCTCTCCAGAAAAAAAAAAAAAAAAAAACCATAATAAAAAGCACTTGATAGTACATTTTTGAAAATATTCCTCCCTAGAGATGTACAGATGCATGTAGGATGTGCCCTATCAGTGAACAGTGCTAATTACCTAATTATCTGGTCAGGTGCAATAAAAACCCTTTTGACATTCTGTTTCTTCCATAAGCCAGATACAGTGTTCTGGTATCTGCTCTGTGACCATGGTGAGGGGCACACCATATTCTCTACCCACCCAGAGTAAGAACGTAGAAGGTCTTCACAGCTGGCTGAGGCGGTGCTTCACATCAGGGGCACAGGGCTGGGAACAGGGCAGTGCAAGGTCCTGCCACAGAGCTCACAGGATGACACTCCAGACTTTACCTGGCCTCCTTGGCTCCTAGCATCCCCTGGAGCTACCTTTGAACTCTGACCCTGCCCACATCTTTCTGTCATTGCAATTGCTTCTTAGGCACTTCATAATTTTACCCATTTACCTTATATTCTTTTTTTTCCCATTTGACTTTCTAAAATAGCTTCCCTGCTAAATATGTCATTTCTCCTACTTTAGTGTAAAAGAGGATTTTGCTTTTGCTTTTTCTCAAGCCGATCTAGAAGAGCACACACCCCCAAATCTTAAATTTCTGTTATTCTAACTTAGTATGCCAAGGAGGAACCAGTTTTGCTCAACCACTGAACACATCCAGCCTTCGTTTTCAAACCAGCTTCCAGTCTTGTTCCTTCTGTCCTGCCACTCCTGCAGCGATGGTGTCTGTGTCCTCTCCTGAAGCCCCATCTGTTGTGTTCTACAGTTTTCTCCTGTGTACTGTCGGCCTCTTCCCGATGGATTATTTCTTTTTCTACCATGATGCTCCCTTTTATGAGGTGCTTTTGAAGTTTCACTTAGATGGAGTGGAGGGCACCGGTTTCTCTTGGGTAGGGAAGAGTGTTAAATCCTAGGCGCTCCTTTCCTAGAAGAAGGCTATGGGGCTGTTTTTGACAGGACCACAGTATTTGGAGGGCAAAGGTTGACTGACTCACATGGGTCTGGTGCTCTCCCATCTTCCTTCCTGCTCCCATCCAATCTTAGTGCCCTTTGACAGCCCATGCGCACCCCTCTTCTCTCAAAGTCTGTGGCACAAGAGTTTCAACAGTGTAGAGTTTAGCATTTAATTGTTCTCCAGTTGTGGATAATACATTGTGAGCTTCTCCAAGGAAAACTATCCTTTTTTGCTTCTTTGAAGTTCATCTCAGCACCCAACATAGCAAATGCTCAAGTAAACGTTTTTGGATTGATTATTTAGTGGCATTTTGGTTGTTCAAGATGCCTAGTATATACACAGAACTACTCATGGCCCCAGCACTTCTCTGCGATCTGATGATTTCCTATTAATTAACCTTTTTTGAATAGTATACCATCTGATTGACATGAAAATGTGAATTTTTGTTAATCCTTCTTTGTAATATTGTTGCCTTCTAGAAAAAGTAACCAACTTGGGGTGCCGGGGTGGCTCAGTTGGTTAAGCGTCTGACTTTGGCTCAGGTCATGATCTCGCAGTTTGTGAGTTCAAGCCCCACATCGGGTTCTGTGCTGACAGCTCAGAGCCTGGAGCCTGCTTCAGATTCTGTGTCTCCTTCTCTCTCTCTTTTCCTCCCCCACTTGTGCTCTGTCTCTCTGTCAATCAAAAATAAATAAAATATTAAAAAAATAATTTTTTAAAACAAAAAAAAGTAAAACTCATCTTCATAATGCAGATATTTAACAAATTTTATTAGAGTACATGTAGATGATATATGGAAAGTATAAGACTTAGTATTTCACTTACAGGAATTTCTTTTTTTTATATTTAAATTTTTCTTTTACTTTTATTCATTTTTGAGAGGCAGAGAGAGACAGAGCATGAACAGAGGGAGACACAGAGTCTAAAACAGGCTCCAGGTACTGAGCTGTCAGCACAGAGCCTGATGCAGGGCTCAAACTCATGAACTGCGAGATCATGACCTGAACCAAAGTCACTCAACCTATTGAGCCACCCAGGTGCCCCTCTTTTTTTTTCTTTTTTCTTTTTTTTTTTTTTTTTTAGTGATTGGTCATATGGATCCTTTATTTTTTCTTATTTACTTTTTTTTTTTTAAGTAGGCTCCATGCCCATTGTGGGGATTGACCTCACAACCCTGAGATTAAGAGTCATATGCTCTACCAACTAAGCCAGCCAGGTGCCCTGACTTTCAGGGATTTCTAATCAAGATAGGCACAATGGAACATTTAGATAACAATGCAAAATAGCACTTGTGTGATGAAATGCCAGGACTGGTTATCTATAATCAACAGCTATTATCCAAGTTGGGGCAAATGGGGTCCAGTTAAAATGCCACCTCCTGTGCAAGGGTTTGTCCTGGCCATTACATTCCATATTGATGGACAGCCCCACCTCTGTCCTTCACAGCTATCATAGGTACAGTTGGAACTGGCAAAACAAAGTGAAGAATGCATCCAGTGAGCACAGCCTGAGCACATGCTAGACGGCAAGAGAAAGGCTGGCATTCTGGCTCAAGAAGACAACTGGAAATGAGACTGGAAGGGGAATCAGTCTGGGAAAAATCTGGAAACCAGACAGAAGAGGATAAAGTTTGCTCTCTAAAGCAGGGGGGTTGCTGTTTAAAACAAAGTCCCTGTCAGGAACATTCTCCCAAAGACTCTTCAGCCTCCCTCCCTATGATTGATGATTCAGAGGGATCTTGGAGGTGCAGGGGACAGGAGAGATCGTATCAACAGAGAGGAGAGGGTTTTTTTTCCTTTTGCTTTGAGTCTCAGTATTTTTAACACAATGGTCACCTAGAGATTCTTAAGCCCTTGTCTCCTACACTTGGTAAGGAAAGAAATGACAATGCCGTCCAGACACCTGCTAGCTTAGTTGGGGTTTTCAAAGCAACACCACTCTGTAATGTGCTGTGGATGGGCTGTAATTATGCAAGGAAACCAAAGGGCTTGTTTTCTATTAGGGTTTTTTAGGTTTCTGACTTCCAACTTCAGTGACTGAACTTCCATCAAAATACTGGCACACCCCCGGGTACTGTAGATGCCTTAACTCACTTCTTTAAACGTATGCTTCAGGAGTAGTTTGATTAGCCCAAACCAAGAACACCTGGTGTGGAGACGTGGGTATTTGTCAAAACCCAAAAGTTCCTTTTTAAGAGCGTTTGGCTATCTTTATTCATAGTAGGAAAGGTGTTTTCCTAGTTAGGAGATGTAAGTAAGGAGGTCTTTCATAACAGCTCCAAGCCACATTCAAAATAGATGTCCCAGAACAGACTCCTCCATGGTGCACATTCTAGATGCAACTATGACTTAGTTCCTTTTCTCACCATCCCCCAAGTTAGCATGAAAAGGGTGTTTCGGCCCCACAGAAACTGGACACGACCGACCAGACGCTATGGGAACTTTCTGCCTCACCTGCTTCAGCAGCAGCACTGCCAGAAATGACAGCATTGTCAAAAACAGGACCATCCCTTCGTGCCCAGTCGTCTGAAGTCCCAAACATGCTGCTCTTCTCAGCAAAGGCCTGCTCCCTGTCCTCTTTGATGTCATTTGCCAACTGGGCAACCTAGTGTCCCAGGGAAGACTGTGGAAGGCTGCAGGGCAAGAGCCCAACACATCAGGCAAAAAATGCACCGTGGCCACAGAGATGGACCGAATTGGTTCCCTCTTCATTCTCTTCCCTGATGGCAGGAATCACATATAGAAAAGATCCGAATTTGAGGGGATGGAGGGGAGGTGGCTGAGTGACAAACCTGACTTCAGGCTCCTATGCAGGAGTGTGGGTGTTGTGTCGTACAGTCTCTGCAGCCCAGACAGCTATAGAGCTGTGCTTTCTATCTGCTAGTCCCATAGCTCCAGGGCAGTCACTGTCCAATTCCCATATGGGGGTTTGTGTTGATGGCCACTGGTTAAATGCTCCCAGAGCACAGATGGTGCCTGCATTGCATCAGCATTAACTCTTCTCCATTGGCAGAGCCCACTGTAGAAACAGGAGAAGGGAGGAAAAATCAGTGTACGGTCCCTTTGGCGGAAAGTCTGGTTTCCATATATGCATTAGCCCTGATGTATGCATTAACCCTGAGCCTCAGTTAACCCAGTCAGTGTGTCTCAGCTTCTGTTACATGGTGGTTAGTTAAAAAGGACTTAGATGGGGGCACCCGCGTGGCTCAGTTGGTTGAGCGTCTGACTTTGGCTCAGGTCATGATCTCACGGTGAGTTCACCGTGAGTTCAAGCTCCGCGTCGGGCTCTGTGCTGACAGCTCAGAGCCTGGAGCCTGCTTTGGATTCTGTGTCTCCCTCTCTCTCCGCCCTTCCCCCGCTCATGCTCTGTCTCTCTCTCTCTCTCTCTCTCTGTCAAAAATAAACATTAAAAAAAATTTTTTTAAAAAGACTTAGATGAAGGAAACTAAAGATTGTAGAAATACTATTACTGTTGTTGTATAAACCATGCCCATAAGGCAAAATCCACAGCTTTGTCCCTTCTGTAAGCCACAGTAACACCCCCTTCCGTTGCAAAGGCAGTGAAGAAGGCATTGAGAAAATGATATACATCTTTTAGAATTTTTAATGTTTGTGTCTCAAAAGCCCTTCAAGTATATGATTTCTTCAGCATGTCCTGGTTTATTCCTATTTTGCAAATGAAAGGGGGGAAATGGCAGCAGAGTGTCTCATGTTGTCAGGATCAAATTACCTTCCTCACTCAAGATCAGTGGTCCTCTCTTGTTGGCACTGGGTCCTCATGGCTACCGGAGTATTCATGGGGTATAAACCCATTTGTGCCAGTAGTCAAGTAACAAATAACATTTTCCATAAGAAGCGTGTGATCTGTCACTATTTCAGTTTTGATTTCAGATGGAAAATATGACTTCAGTTTTTGAAGAAAAAAAAATCCCTAACTGGGGTTGACAAATGTCTTCAAATATGTGATGGATTGTCATGTGAAGGAAGGACTCAAACCGTCTGCTTGCCCTGGTGGGCATTACTAGGGTTAGCTCAGTTCAGTTCAACTAATAGTTATAAAGCACCTGCAGTGCCCAAGGCTCATGCTTTAACCTGAAGGTGCTCAGAGAAGGAGGGAGATGAATATCCAGCTAAACTTGTGACATCAATTATTGCAGAAACAAGGAGGTTTGACATTGATGTGAAAGTGTGAAGTATCTGGTGAATCACTGGATAAACCAAGGAGAAGGGGAAGACAGAAGAAATACTTAAAGTCTCCAATGTCTATGCATCAATGGGCGAAGTAGAAGTAATTAAAAATTTGAATTGGAGATTACTGCCAGGGTGGTAAATAGAATTTCTTAGTAACCTAATGAGCAAAAGGATATCACATTGACATAGGGCTGTGAGAAGGAACTCCATGTTTATAAAATTAGAGCAAAGGAGAAGCATGATGCAGAACTTCAACTATATGAATAGTTACCAGAATTCTCTTCTAAGAAGAGAATACTGAGTACTTATTGATTTGCCATACCTTCCAGAGGGTAGAGAGTACAAGAGTAGAATTGCTATTTTGGTCCAATACTGACCAACTAAAAGGAATTGATGGGAGCACATATGAGAGGATCCATAAAAGAAAGAGATATGATCTTAGAGAACATGATAGTCAAAGAGTACATTTTGCACAGTCTGAAATATTTCAAGACCTTTCCTTTATTACAAAAGGAAAACCCAACATGAAATTTGCCATCTTAACCATTTTTAAGTGAACTCTACTAAAGTCCATCAAACATTCACCTTACTTAAAAAAATGTTCACATTGCTATGAAACACATCTCCAGAACTCTTGTCATCTTGCATATCTGAAACTCTGTACCCATTAAACAATAATCACCCCATTTCTCCTTGACCCCAGCCCCTGATAACCACCATTCTATTTTCTGTATCTATGAATTTTACTACATTAGATAACCTCGTATAAGTGGAATCATACAGTATTTGTCTTTTTGTGACTGGCTTATTGCACTTAGCATAATGACCTCAATGTTTATCCATGCTATAGTATGTGACAGGCTTTCTTTCCTTTTTAAAACTGCAATATTCCTTTGTATTTGTATACCATATTTTGGTTTTCTGTTCATCCCCTGATGGGCATGTGGGTTTAAACCGACAAGGAAAATAATTATATGTTTCTGTTTAGAATAAGAAGGCAAGGAAAACAACAGCTGCTCCATGGGGCTCACCATTTTACTCTTGAGGATGGTAAAGGGTCTAGAGTTACCTCCATATTGTGTTTCAAGGAGAATGTCTATGAGATGGAAAAATAAGAAAAACTTGAAGAAGTAAATGTAAACCCCAGGTAGATGAATATTAAGAAAACACCCAAGGGACACCTGGGTGGCTCAGTTGGTTGAGTGTCTGACTCTTGATTTTGGCTCAGGTCATGATCTCACAGTTTGTGGGTTCGAGCCCCATGTCAGGCTCTGCACTGACGGTGCAGAGCCTGCTTGGGATTCTCTCTCTCCCTCTCTCTCTCCCTCTCCCCCACTCACTATGCCTGTCTCTTTCTCTCAAAAATAAATAGTCTGCTTCGAAAGGAAAAAAGACCCACACTCCCAATGTGGATGAAGTAAAACCCTCAAACTACAGAGAAAAAAGAAATCAGACATGATATGGTACAGCTTGTTATGGTCAAAGTCTTTGAAGAATTGCAGAACCTAGAAAAGCATCAGAAGTCTGGAGATCAGAAAATGACATAATTTTAAAAAAGGGGAAGAAAGTGGATCTTTAAAAAATTGAGCAATTTGTATCAAGAATAATTTATCTGGACAATAAATCTGAATATCTAGACAAGTATATACCAAACCCTGACTCAAGAAAATTCTGGTCGAGGAAGGTCATTGGTTTCTTGAATGGGGAAAAGGTCATTTTAAATGGAAATTAGGTAATTTTTTTTAAATCTCCTTTCAAAAAATAATTTTCTGTTGGAGGCGGTTTTTCAAATGAAACTATAAACCTAGATGCAAGTTTTGTGACTTTATTACCAGTGAGTGGGATGCTTTTCACTTTCATTTTACACTGAAAAATGTAAAAAGTTACTATTTTATACCTATTTTAGGATCTATACTTATACTGAAATTCAATTTTTTGTAAATTATTCCATGAACTTCATTATGTAATCTTTCAGAAGGGAGATTTCCTGTTTTCATTGTATACTTTTAGAGTAAGTATGAATACAGTACCTTATATTTGTATCACGTGTAAATTTTGCTTGTCACTTACCTGAGAAATATATCCATGCACACCTGAATGAGAAAATAATTAAGGCCTCACATGAAGGAGGTGAGAAGAAGGGGTGAACCACCCAGCTGAAATGAAGGTTCCACAGGGTCAAGGTGTTGCCAGTTCTAAGAAAAGATAGTAATGAATATTTGTTTCCCCTTCTCTGTTCATCAACTCTAAGATAACCAAAGAAATACCTAAAGGGCAGTTTTAGCTGTTACGTAGTCCCATGATGATTCTGAGCTGACTGACACAGATAGGGGACATACCACTTTCTCTCTAAACATCAGTTTTATCAGTTGCCTTTCTAATTTGGAACCCAGCTTTGGTGCCACGTGGATCCTCATGAGAAAGGCATTCCTGCATTGATATTTTCCAGATTCCAAGGACTGATACTGAGCGCAGCCTGCTAGTTTTATCAAATTCCTATGTGATAAAAGGGCTTCCCAGAACTTACTGAGTTTCACTGGGCAAGAGAGGAACATAGCAATTGTCTTCATTCTTCAAGAGAAATCTAGGCCCTGAATCTGAATAATGTGAATGACAATAGAACCAAGTGTGAGATTCACCCTTCTTCATAGCCCAGGCAGTACCACTAAGTTGTCCAGATTCCTTTGAATAAGCTACATACAACTGAATTACAAAATTTACAACAATGTCTTTCCATATGAAATACCATTTCTTTTCTAGTTCACTTCAGAGAAACAGCAACAGATAGGAAAGGAGCATGAGAGTTGAACTCTCTAATCAGAATACTTGAGTTCAACTCTGGCTGACCAGCTGTGTGACTTTGGGAAAATCCCTTCACCTTTCTGGGCTTTCTGGGCTTCACCTTTTTTGGCTTCCTTGTCTGTAAAGTGGATGAGGATTGAGTCAGGGAAACAGAAACCATGCCAGGTGTTTCAAACAGAGGGGATATAAAACAAGGAATTGGTTACACAGGTGTTGGAAAACTGGAAGAACAGAAAGGGGAAGAGAATTAACTCAGTGATTAGTTATTATAGGAAGCAGCTACCACTCCTAGGGCCAGAGGGGATAAAAGAGACCTAGAAGCCTGGAGAAGCACCTGATGCCTCGGGAGCTGCACCTGTGGAGGAGACAGCCCTTACCCAAAACTCCTGCAGGGAGTCGAGGAGGCAGCCTCCCCAGTACTCACCACCAAGGAAGGAAAGAGAACAAGAAATAGAAGGAACCACAGCTTCTTTCCTCCCACCTTCTGACATCCCATCAGTGCCCCCTATTGACAGAGTCCAATAATAAGTCAACGAGCCAAAGAAGCCTAAAAAACATAGCATTACAGAGGGGAACATAAAAAGAGTTGGCATGAGGCTGAGGGACAATAGTAAATAAGCAGTGTATGAGTTTATAATGTCAGACTAAAAGTAAACTGAATCATAGAAGTCAAAGTTAGTAGTTGATCAGAAATATTTATATTTTCCTGTTTGTATTAAAGTAATATTACTTTAATATACAGATGGAGATGGGGCACCTGGGTGGCTCAGTCAGTTAAGCAACCGACTCTTGATCTCAGCTCAGGTCATGATCTCATGGTTTGCTAGTTCAAGCCCCACATCAGGCTATACACTGTCAGTGCGGAGCCTGCTTGGGATTAACTCTCTCCCTCTTTCTGTCCTTCCCCTGCTCGCTCTCTCTCTCTCTCTCTCTCTCTCTCTCTCTCAAAATAAATAAACTTTTTTAAAAAATGCATAGATGGAGATAGATTGATGGATGGATAGATAAATAGATAGATACATAGATTTAGTTCTGAGCTGAGCAATTTCTGAATAGCTTTCATGAAAGTTTTTCTAATTAAAAACAAGTTTATGTTTAGGAAAAACTATAAGATATATGTTTCTGCAAACCCTTGTGACAGCAATAGATCTAGTGAAAATGTAGGTAATTGTAGGATCCTTCCTCAAGAGTTCCCAGGAATTAATTTCAGGAAGTCTGTGTGAACACACTCAAGTTTGAGATCATAACTCTCAATGATAGGGACTCATAGAGTCTCATATGAGAGGACTCAAGTTAGGTCTTTGTTCACTGAACCTACCTGACTTCCCCTTTTCTAAAAAAAAAACAATCAAAAAGTACCTTAGTAGGCTGACCATGCATTTCAGTCCAAGATATCTATGATCCTGCCAGTGACTGCTGACCTATGCTGCTGACCCCAGTAGGCATGCCGGCTAGCCTTTGGAGTTTAACTCAGGTAGAGTTCCATTGTTTGGATACCATCCCCTCCCTCCCCACCCCAGCCCCCCCCACCCCCCGGTGAAATCAGGGAGCCTATTTCAACTGCAGGGGACAGGGTATGTGTGTGTGTGTGTGTGTGTGTGTGTGTGTGTGTGTGTGTGTGTGTTGACAGGGCCGTATTCATGGGCACACAAGCTGTGCAGTTGCAAAGAGCCCCATGCTCAGGAGGACCCTATACTGTTCCTGAAAATCATGATGTAGCCAGTTTGGGTGGTGGAGTGGAGGAGGGCAGTTGTGAACAGAGACCCAAGAAAGGCCTCACAGATAAAGTGGCGTTGGAGGAGGAGCCGGAAGGAGATGATGGAGCGAGCCATGCCATTCTTTGATTTACTCTGATAAACTGAAGCTCAGCCTTCAACATTTGAGGCAAAGGCACCTTTTCCAGGAAGGCTTACACGGATGCCCTTAGCAGTTTCTGCCGCCAGCTTGGTCTTCCCTTAGCACCCTTTAAATACTTGCTGTTGCATACTTAAATTACATTGTGGCATTTGTATTAAACATCTGTCTCCTTGGTCACCCTCTTAGCTCCTTGGCGAAAGCAACTGTTTTTATTCATTTTTGTAATAAGAGCAACAATAATAGTTGTTAATGCCAGACCCTGTCCCAGAGGGGTTTTATTGCAAAACAGGAACTGTTGGTATCCCTGTGTTCCAGTTGGAGAAACTGAAGAACAGAAAGGTTAAGTAACCAGCCCAAGTTACCCAGCTGGTACATAGTAGAGCTAGGATTTGAATCCCAGAAAGCTGGTTCCTTCAGGGCTCTCACAGTACACAGTGAGTGCCCAGTAATGGTTGGTGAATGAATGATTGAATGAAAAACTTAACAAAAAATAGGAAGCGAATAAATGACCAAGTAGAGAACCTCAGGGGCAGATTTACAAATAGGAGAGGAGGGGCACCTGGGTGGCTCAGTCGGTTAAGCGTCCGACTTTGGCTCAGGTCACGATCTCACGGTATGTGAGTTCGAGCCCCGCGTCGGGCTCTGTGCTGACTGCTCAGAGCCTGGAGCCTGTTTCCGATTCTGTGTCTCCCTCTCTCTCTGACCCTCCCCCGTTCATGCTCTGTCTCTCTCTGTCTCAAAAATAAATAAACGTTAAAAAAAAATTAAAAAAAAACAAATAGGAGAGGAATTTTATATTGTGGCTACAGACCCAAAAATCAAGCCTGCAGAGGAGAGAAAAGACACTTTATTTTATGCTTTTAAGCCACATTTACTAGCACAGATAATTACTTTCTTTAGAGAAAAAAAACAATTATGTACTTGTAAATCAAGTTAAATGTTTATTTTTGTGTGTGTTGTTCCTTTAGGAATGGAAACAAGATTGCTTTCTTTGGCTCTGTCTTTAGCTACATTAATACTAAAATGACCAGAAGCTTTGTTGAAAGAGTGGAGTTAATTAATTTAACAAATACATCCAGAATATAGTATGCTTGTATAGCATGCTGCTTTGGGGAGGAAAGTATGATAATATGGATATTGATTATAGAAAATTAAGATTAGAAGTAAGTGATGCCTCATCACTAAATCAGTCTTCATCCTGCACCATGGTATCAGTGCAGTGTGGGGGTGGAAAGGAAGAGGAGTTGTCACCAGTGTTGTTGGTTTCGTTGTTGTTGTTGTTGAAGTAGGCTCCGTGCACAGCATGGAGCCCAACACGGGGCTTGAACTCATGACCCTGAGATCAAGACCTGAGCTGAGTTGAAGAGTCAGACACTTAACTGACTGAGCCACCCAGGCACCCCACCAGTGTTGTTTTCTTTCACAAGTGCCTTGCTGTAAGAGATCCAGCCTCATCAGGGAAGTATACATGGTGTTGCTGAAGGTAAAAGATTCCGTGTTTTGTGAGACTGTCATTAAGCAGCCTTGAGAGAAAACAGTCCTGAGATCTCCGCAGCCTGCGGCAAATGAGCTCAGTGCCCTAACAGTGTGTATATACTGCCAGAACCAACTGAAAAGACCTTGAACACATGGCTTAAGTAGAGAATGCTGGTCCAAGCCTCGTTAAAACTCCCAAACCCCGTTTTCCATATACACCTGAAGCCCAACTGCCGGATCCCTGTAGTAATCCAGAGCAGTGAAACTGTTACATGTTTCCGTTCAGGAGCTCTGTCCAGCAGCAGTCAGGGTGGGTCCTGAGAGCGAGCTCTACAAGCAGCGCCCGGACGTGCCTTTGCCAGCTGAGTCGCCATCAGCTCCTCCTCCTTTCATCAGTAGCATAGAGAGGACTCATCAGAACCCATGGGAACAAAAGGTCAAGGGTCATAGTTTCAGTGGGCCACATTTTCAACACATTATCCTCCTGTGGACTCACACCAGGCACAGGAGTTTGGTAGTGTGACCTTGTTTCAAAGGCTCAGAGGTCAATGCCACTTGCCTTGTGTGTGCCAACCGCTGGAGAAGGTCATCACCTGCTTGGGAGCAACCAGAGGACAAAAGGGTATCACTTCCTGACCTCTTGTACGTCTTAGTTCTACATGGCACATTCCATTCTTCCCCCAATGTGTGACCCAGTGTCATCTATACTGGACTGTACATTATGGGACCAGGCAGTTACATACTTAAGTGTGGTAGAAAAATACTCTTCAAAACAATCCAACCAAAATATTTCATTCAGAATGCAAGACTGTTATCCCAGGTGTCCGTAATATTGTATTTTGCACTTGTTTATCATTCCTTTAGGCCGTTCCCGACCAGTGAATTTTAGCCTAGATGTGTCTGCTTCCCTGAGAGCAGTGGAACACAGTCCATTACCATCAGTGAAATGGAACTGGTTTGCTATTTCTAGTCACTTCATTCCGCTTTAACTTTATGATCATTACCTTTTTAAATAACATTTTTATGGGTCATTAGTTTTGTGTGTGATTCTCCACTTCCCACCCTTTCTTATTTTTTCCCATTATCAGAGCCTTACTCATTAAAAACAGAAAGTAAATCACAACACAGACTTGTGATCACAGTTTCATAGACACACAGCTTTACATTGGTACCTGGATATTTTGCTTTCTGAGTACACTGAGTGAGTTTAGATGACTCCTGAAAATGGGAAGACGGTGCAAGCTACCAATGATGGAGGCTAAACGCAGTATTTAGAAAGCCTCTGCGTGTTTAGCACTGGCCTGCACGTGTGATGAGCACTTGCTTTCTGTTTTGTGTGTCTAGAGTTATTGCAGCTGGCCTGAAGTGACCAGAGATGGGCTCCTGGGACAGACACCAGGCATTTTGGAAGGTACCCATTGTATCAAAGCAACTTCTATTTTTAAAATTTTTTGTTTAATGTTTATTTATTACTTTGAGAGAGAGAGAAAGTGTGCAAGCAGGGGAGGGGCAGAGAGAGAGACAGACAGACAGGATCTGAAGCAGGCTCCAGACTCGTGAGCTGTCAGTGCAGAGCCTGACGAGGGGCTCAGACTCACAGATTGTGAGATCATGACCTGACCCACGCAGTCAGACGCTTAACCGACTGAGCCACCCAGGCACCCCTATCAAAGCAACTCTTGACCGAGAATGGATATAGGGCAATTTCACTGCATTCCAGGCGTCCTGCTTATGAGTGTTCAGGGGATCCCCACAGACCTCAGCAGTCACCTTCTCTCCTTAACTGGTCGGGATTTCTCAATTGACAAGTAATCATGTAATCTTGTGATAGTCTTTCCATTGTTGACTGATGTTGTTACATAGTAATCAACTTTCCATTGTCAAGGTATATCTACAAAGCTAAACTGTAGGTTTCTGAAGCACAGGGCCTAGTCTTGTACTTACCAATATTCCTCATAGCACTTGGGTTGGAATCCCAGCTCTGTGACCTTGAACAAATTCCTTCACCTCTCTGCTTCTCAGTTTCCTTGTCTACAAAATAGAGGCAGCCATGCCTGCCTTGCAGGGCATTATGAGAACCCTAGCCTGCTGCTGGACACTAGGAGGTACTTGGTACATGGTAACTCTGACTCACTAGACAAAGCCTTGCACACAGAAGCTGAGTAAAATTCAGCAAAATTGAATATGACAAAGCAAGATTTAAACTCGTGGGGGAGGAGCTAGTTACAGACTCTTGAAATTTCATGCTGAGGACACCGTTTCCTCTGACCTTGAACTTAAATGACAGTTTACAATCCTGTTTTCAATCATGACCTTTTGTGACTGTATGATGATCATTTCAAGCTCATCACGTCTCCTAAGACCAAAAGGATCAGCCATCTGATTTGGGATGTGGAGACTGTTCATTGACATCCTCAGTCCCATGCATACATTTAAGCATCAGCTTGTCCCTGCATGGAGAGGCTTTCTCCAGCTCCTTGTAGCCATGTGGCAGGTGGTGATACCGGGACTCATCTAATGATCCCCAGGGGTGTTCCTGGTTTCTCTAAGAATTTTCTTTAAAAGCATCCATAGTGGGGGACAGTGGCAGGACTTACTGAAACCAATGGCATGAAAATAAAAAAGAAATGGCAATAAGGGAGAAGGACTATATAAAAAATATAAAAGATACTGATGTGAGTTTCCCTATTTTCCATATTCTGAGCACATCTACCAAAACTTGAGACGTGTATTATCCATTCAGCAACTGGCACATTCCCTGGGAGCAGAGCAGAAAATGCTGCCTTATGAAGGGGTCAACTCTACCTTGATCATGCCATTCTTCTCTTTGTGGTGAAGTCCTGTTACAGTGAAGAAATGGGTCATGTGACATTCATCGCCTCCTTTGGTTACTTTTAAATATGTACTTCCTTGCCTTGCACTCCCTTTGAAAGGTTCCTGGAGGAAATATAGTAGGTACGTTTGCTGAGTCTATTACCATGTCAGCTTAGTAGGACACAAGGGTAGGTCAGAGAAGCTCCTTCTCAATAGTAGTACTAGGAGATAGGACAAATAAGGACTGTTGCCTACCTTTGATCGGCTGGTTGGTGTGGTTTATTGGTTCACACAGTGTCTTGCTCCAAAAGTAATTTGAGACAACACTCAGCACACAGTCTGCGCTCTTACCTTCTGTACCTGTAATTGTATGTTAGGGGCCCAGCTAGACTTATGACATTCCGGTAATATACAAGCTTTTACCAGGTGTTTACTATGTTAGACACCCTAATTAGATGCAGAGTTATTAAGAGAAATGAAGCAATCCCTGATCTGAAGGAGCTTGCTGTCTTATGGTAGAAACAGACCCAATAAAGTATAATAAAAGTGAGATGGCAATGATTGTCCTTGTGGAACTATAATGTGGGTCTAGCGGTCATGTTTTGTTGTTGTTGTTGTTGTTGTTGTTGTGTGTGTGTGTGTGTGTGTGTATTCACCAAATATCTTGGGACTCATTATCTGACAGATTTTTTTTTTAATTTGGAATTTTATTTCAGGTCCTTCAAAACTATTAATAATTAAGTTCTCGGGGTGCCTGGGTGGCTCAGTTTGTTAAGCATCCAACTTTGGCTCAGGTCATAATCTCAGGATTCGTGAGTTGGAGCCCCACGTCAGTCTCTGTGCTGACAGCTGGAGCCTGAAGTCTGCTTCAGATTCTGTGTCTTCCTCCCTCTCTCTGCCTGTCTCCTCCTCGCATTCTGTCTCCCTCTCTCTCTTAAAAATAAATATTAAAAAAAAAAATTTAATAAAAAAATTAAATCCCATTCAGTTATATATCTAAGAAATTTCCCTTACTGGAAAGAATGCAGGATATAAAAATCAGTGCTGCCCTGGACAACCCAGGACATCTCCTCACTCTGGCAATGGGGCTGAGAGGCTCATATCACTTGTTCTAAGACGTTGGAGATTGCTCCCAGAGAAGCTGATGTCCAAGTTGAATATTGAACAAGGGATTGAGTCCTCACCAGAGTTTTGGCTCTGTGTGCTGCAGTGAGTTCAGTACACGAGGAAGTCAGCTACAGAACTTGCCAATTCAACTTGCTCTGCACTTATTCCCTTAGCAGACATCTTTCAATCACTGTTACTACAGCTTCCAGCAAGGACCCCATGATTACTGCGTCCATTTGACTTGTACACATGATCTGTAGACCTGCCTCTCCTTGCTATGGGGTCAGCAGCACTTGCAGGAACCTAGAAGATGCATGTAGGTTTCGCATGTAGGGTGAGAAAGCCTTCCCTGAACACCAGCGAGTTTGACCCACTTCCATCTGAAAAAACAGTTTGCCTTAGGCCATGCGTTTCTAATTGCTGAAGTCAATCTCTGTGATGGGTGTGTGTGCATACGCAAAACTGTGCGTAAATAGCACATTTTCAATCTATAAAATGTAAAGAAATGAGGAGCACCTGACAGTAGGCTGAGCCTCTGAAGATTTGTCGGGAAAGAAGACAGCTGCATGGCAAAGCGGCTGCTTATGATTAGGAAAGGAATAGCCCGTGTCCTGGGCCACTCAGCAAACTTCAACCATTTAAATGACAGCTGATTTGTTTAGCTCTGTAACCCCCATTCTTTATGGGCCAGGAGTTGAGTTCTTGTTGAGAACACCACTTCAGATTGTCATTATCTCTGGTATCATTGCAAGATCAGGTATGACATGATGACTGAAAAGTCCCAGCCAGAAACCGTGATGAATGAGAAAGACAGAAATTGCTTTAATGCCACTTTGTAACTTTTTAAGTGAGGGAACACTGTTCTTCACCCCCTGTAGACTTTCGGTTTTTAACAGGCCATATTGCCAGTTTTGCAGTTGACAAGGAAAGTCTGTTGCTCTCTTTGGCTCAAGTGATCAGCAAGTGTCACAGCACTCCTTATGTAGAATGGCTCTCCACAGCACTGACAGGGAGGGAAATTAATAGGCTTCCCATTGTTACCGTGCATTTTTGCCAGGATATTTCATTAGCGTAAACACTGAACCCCTTGTCATCTTGTTTAGCCACTTGACCCTGGTGATTTTCAATTCTGTGTGCCAGGTGATGAAGTGGAGCCCAGGCGTGCAGGAGACAGGCACTAATTATTGGAAGCAGAATCATTGCTGACCCAGTACGAGATTAACTGCTCCTTTGCAGTCTTTATTCTGGGACATTAGCACTGTCTGGTTATCTTGCTTCAGTTGAGGGATTCGGGACAATAGCGGTGCTGATGGTAACGTCGGCAATTTCCCTGTTTGTTTTGCAGGTCACGGCCAGGGGCTTCGGGCCGCTGTTACAGTTTGCCTACACCGCCAAGCTATTACTCAGCAGAGAAAACATCCGCGAGGTCATCCGCTGCGCCGAGTTCCTGCGCATGCATAACCTGGAGGACTCCTGCTTCAGCTTCCTGCAGACCCAGCTCCTGAACAGCGAGGATGGCCTGTTCGTGTGCCGAAAGGACGCTGCGTGCCCCCGCGCGCACGAGGACCGTGAGAACTCCGCGGGGGAGGAGGAGGAGGAAGAGGAGGAGACGATGGACTCGGACACGGCCAAGGTGGCTTGCCCCAGGGACCAGATGCTTCCAGACCCCATCAGCTTTGAGGCTGCTGCCATCCCAGTAGCAGAGAAGGAAGAAGCTTTGCTGCCCGAGTCCGATGTGCCGCCCGACAGCAAGGAGAACTCCGAGAAGGACGCGTTAAGGCAGTACCCCAGATACAAGAAATACCAGCTTGCATGTACCAAGAATGTCTATAATGCATCATCACACAGTACCTCAGGTTTTGCAAGCACATTCAGTGAAGATAACTCTGGCAACAGCCTCAAGCCGGGGCTTGCCATGGGGCAGATTAAAAGTGAGCCGCCCAGTGAAGAGAACGAGGAAGAGAGCATTGCGCTCTGCCTGTCCGGAGATGAGCCGGACATCAAGGACAGAGCGGGGGACGTGGAAATGGACCGGAAACAGCCCAGCCCTGCCCCCGCCCCCGCCCCCCCTGCCGGGGCCACCTGCCTGGAGAGATCCGGGAGTGTGTCCTCCCCCTCCTGCTTAAGGTCTCTGTTCATAACAAAAAGTGTGGAGTTGTCTGGCCTGCCCGGTACCTCTCAGCAGCACTTTGCCAGGAGTTCAGCGTGCCCTTTTGACAAGGGGATCACTCAGGGTGACCTTAAAACTGACTACACCCCTTTCCCAGGGAGTTACGGACAGCCCCACCTGGGCCAGAAGGATGTGTCCAACTTCACCATGGGGTCGCCCCTCAAGGGGCCTGGGTTGGAGGCTCTCTGTAAACAGGAAGGAGAGCTGGACCGGAGAAGTGTGATCTTCTCCTCGAGCGCTTGTGACCAAGTGAGCACTGCGGTGCATTCATATTCTGGGGTAAGCAGTTTGGACAAAGACCTCTCTGAGCCGGTGCCAAAGGGTCTGTGGGTGGGGGCTGGCCAGTCCCTCCCCAGCTCACAGGCCTACTCCCACGGTGGGCTGATGGCTGACCATTTGCCAGGAAGGATACGGCCCAACACTAGCTGCCCGGTGCCAATCAAAGTCTGCCCTCGCTCGCCCCCCTTGGAGACCAGGACCAGGACCTCCAGCTCGTGCTCTTCCTATTCCTACGCAGAGGATGGGAGTGGGGGCTCACCCTGCAGCCTCCCTCTCTGTGAGTTCTCCTCCTCGCCCTGTTCCCAGGGAGCCAGATTCCTTGCCACAGAACATCAGGAACCAGGCCTGATGGGAGATGGAATGTACAACCAAGTCCGACCCCAAATTAAATGTGAGCAGTCTTATGGAACCAACTCCAGCGACGAATCCGGATCGTTCTCGGAAGCAGACAGTGAGTCGTGTCCTGTGCAGGACAGGGGCCAGGAGGTAGGGAACCCGCATAAATTCAAGCATGTGGTCCACTCTTGCGGTCCTTTACCTGGACTCTACCTGCTGCCCCACCACTCCCAGATTAAAGGTCCCAGTAAAGGGACTGCCTCCCCCATCCACAGAGGCAGGATGCTTCAGAGTCATTCCAAATTAACCACTTTTGTCCTAGAAGGCACTTGAAATTTGATGTAGATCTCAGTACTCAACAAACAGAGGCAAGCTGCTCAGAAAAAAAAAAAAAAAAATGTTAAGTATAATGCATGAAAGCTTGAGATATTCAGATCTCCCCCTTCTACCTCCCTTTCTCCTTCTCCATCTGCTTTGAAAGGATACCATAGTCCTCAGCCTCATCTTCATCCTGCACCCCATCAGTGTGAAAGAAAATACAGAATCGCTTTCAAAACTGACTGATTGACACTAGACAGACCCTCAGTAACAGGTGCTCTCCCAGCACCCTTTAAGTTTTCCTTGTCAACAGGAGACCCTGGGACCATCCCTTGTCCACTGGTGAGCAGCGGACAGCTCACCATCCATCCTGGTCCCAGGGTCACCGCAGAAGCACCCTAGTCAGTCACACATAACTGAGTAACATACCCTTTCCCAAACTCCCCACAAATGACAAGAAGTCTTATTGAGGAGTAGTGGAGTTGAGGACCAGTCTCTGCCCACCCGGAAAGCAGAGTGCTTTATAGATAAAAATTCCCAAGGCTCCATCTGTCTTACCAATGCTGGAGGATGGAGCCACATCACAACACCAGCCACATCGTAGGCAAGACTCACGTGGCTAAGGAGAGAAAAGAATAGACACCCCGTACGTTCCCCTTTCCCGCCATAACCTGAGAGGCCCCTGCAAAGGTCTGAGGGAGCCCGTGTCATGATCTAGCACTGTCTGGCTGATTGACAAGGAACCAACCTGAGACTGCCACCCAGGTCTCAGACCTGCCTCGGGAGCAGCAGCGTGAGCAAACCCAGTGAGAAGTCCCTCTTCAGAGCTGCTTATCTGAAAGCCACAGGAGGAAATGAAGCATGGTCCTCATTAGGCCAGTGCCCTCGGTTCGCGTCTGCACTCCCTGGATATGAGCCCCTAGTAGAGCAGGGATGTTAACCCAACCAGACAGCAGAAATGCCACACGGGGTGAGGGGCCTTTTCACAGAGCCACGTGCGGCTTATTCAGCCTCTGCGAGATTGGCAAGGAGCACATGAGGTTTTAGTTAGGGCATGTTTTGAAAATAGATCCCAAAGCTCCCTGTGCCAACTGCAGAGATGCCCTGTGGTCACTTCCTCGTCCTGCTAGCTAGCCTGGTCCCTGCTCTTCTGTTACTGCCTGGGAAAAATGGAGAAAGACAGAAACATACTGAAAGGATTTAATTTTGCTAAAAATTAGAAAGGAAATGTAGATGGGAACTCTTCCTGTCTGAATGCACCTATCCCCTCAGGTTTGGGGTGGAGGATTGTGCCTGTGCCCCTGACCTGAGAGGACTGAGTTCTTGTGAAAACAGGGAAACCTTATGCTCTCTCTTCCCTCACTCATTTCTTTCTCTGATCATAACCGAGGTGAGGTTTTCTTTTTTCCCCTGACATTGTTCATAAATGCCCCTGCTGCAGAAGCCTGGTCACTGGGTCCAGTTCATCAGCAGAATGATGTATCTTGCCAAGGATTGGTGTCTCGAGAAAAGGACAAATGTCTTTGTCTTTGATGCTCCCTTAAGGGGAGCCCCACCGTGAAGCTAAAAGGGTTATGTTGTCCTGACATTTGCATATGTTCTAGGAACTGTCAGTTTCTGATAATCTCCTTTTGTCTCTCTCATGTCCCAAAAGAGAGTTTAAAATCACTTCTTCAAATCAAATGCCACCAACAAGAGCACATGTATTTTTCCTGGGTGTTTGGGCCACATCACTTGTCTGCCTTTAGAACTTCGCAGCTCTAAATGAATCAATCAAAAGGATGATTCATTCAACCTATAAAATATCATGAACAGGATTAGTGTCCCCTTGAAAAATACCACCGCTAGGGGCGCTTGGGTGGCTCAGTTGGTTAAGTGTCTGATTCTTGATCTCAGCTCAGGTCATGATCTCATGGTTCAAGAGATCAAGCCCTGCGTGGATCTGTGCCCTGACAGTGTGGAGCCTGCTTGGGATTCTCTCTTTCCCCTTCTCTCTCTGCCTCACCCCCGTTCATGCTCTATCCTCTCTCTCAAATTAAATAAACTTTATTTTAAAAAAAGAAAAATACCACAGCCTTAAAAACATTTTTATTTTTACTTGTCCAAAAAATAATAATAGATTATTTGCATTTCTAAACACTGAAAGAAGAAACCTTTACCAAAACTGCCATTTCAGGAATCACATCTAGTCCCTCTCAGAGGGCATTTTAGATAGGGTTGTTAGAGTACAGCTAAAGTTTTTCCCAATTTGACATTTTGGTTTTCCTAGAATAGAGGTTAGGTCTCAGGGACTCAGCAGGACTGCGTCTCTTTGAGTTAATAACTAGCTTCCAGGAGTTACTTTGACCCCAGTGGAAGTGTGTTCCCCAGTAATAACATTGAAGGTAAATCTGTCATACGCAATGTGAATTGTAACTCGTTTTCCTGAACTGAACTAATCCAGAAGAGGCCAACATCTATTGGTCTGATTTTGCCCTGATCTGCTCTGGTGAGATGTCCAGGTGACTTCCCTTCTAGTTGAGCCCCAAGGAGACACCTCAGTCAGAAACCAAACAAAGAGTTCTCACCTCCGGCCAGCCACCTGTCCAGTGCTTCAGTCTGACGGGCCAGGCTCCTTCCCAGCCTCTCTTCCTTCACCTCTGCAAGGAGCCAAAAATGATAGATCAGAAGAAAAGTATTAGCACTCCTTATAACCTGTAAGGTGTTCTAGTTATGCCGTCTCATCGACACAGACTTCTCTCATCCTTTCTGTCTCCAGCTTTGAAGAAAGCTCAAATTAGCACAACATTGTCCTTTCTCAACCACCATCTTTTAAAATTACTTTCTTTTTTGAAATAATCAAACACAGCATGCCCAGGCCCTAACATACCAAATTTAACAGGCTTTCTCTGTGCCTATAACAGGATACAAACACATATTCCTGTCTCTAGGGGTTTTATTTTAATGGCATTTACTGTATAATTACTCAGCAATTTGCTTTTCTCACAGAGCTATCTACTATGTATGCGCCTCTACGTCAATCACATAGGGTTAAAACATACTTCTTTAATATCCATGGGCCCCATAAATCACAATTTATTCAGCTGTCAGCTACCAACAGACAGTCCAGTGTTTCAGTTGTTTCCAGTTTTTTCCCTTCTTATAAACATTGCTGCAATAAACATTTTTGTGAACATATTTAGTAGTGGTGCTTTTATTTTTGTCGGTTAGAATCCCATAAGTGGTTAAAGGTTGTGCTTTATTTGTGAAATACTACCTAACTACTTCCCCAGAAGGTTGTAGCAATTCACATATCTTTCAGCAATTTATGAATATCCTTTTCCCCCTGTTCTTGCCAGTACTGGCTGTGACCGGTCCTTTTAATTTTTGCCGATCCGATTGGCAAAAAATGATCGCTAATGAGGTTGACCTCTTCTCTTCTGGGTATGTGCCATTTATATTTCCCTTCCTGTGACTTGCCGGTTCACACATTTGCCCATTTTTCTCTCGTGGTGTTCGTCGTTAAACCAATTTATAGGATCCCTAATCCCTAATACAGGAATATTAACCTTTTTTAGACATGCTTCCCATATTTTCTCCTACTCTTTCTTTCTATTTTTATGGCAATTCTTTTTGCGTATAGAAAATTTTGAGTTTCACGTAATCAAGTTCTCAATCTTTTTCTTTATGACTTTTGGGTGTGCTATATTAAAAAGTCAGTTTGGGAATTTTTTTTCTTATTTCCTATGATGAAAAAATGAACAGGTCATATTTAAAAATGTAACCAAACAATATGTATAACAAGGTCCTAGTTTGCTTCATGAATCTACATAGTATTAAAAAGGCAGTATAGGGGCACCTGGGTGGTTCAGTCGGTTAAGCATCTGACTCTTGATTTCTGCCCAGGTCATGATTTCCTGGTGGTGAGATGGAGCCCCGCAGGGAGCCTGCTTGGGATTCTGTCTCACCCCCTCCCTTTCCCCCTTCTATGCTTACGGTCTTGCTCTCTCTCAAAACAAAAAGGCAGTGTAGAGAACAAGATAAAACTAGGAGGCAAAGTTGGGGAGGAGTATAAGGAACGTTTTATTTCTATGTATTTCTATAATGTTTAAATTGTATTTATGTATATCTCACACCAGGCCATTATTTTAATTGAGCTACAAGTCACACACCATCAAATCTACCCTGTTAAAATGAACAATTCAGGGATTTTTAATGATTCACGAAAGCTTGTGACCACCATCGCTGTAATTCCAGGACATTTTCATCACCCCAAAAAGAAACACTATACCCATTAGCAGACACTCCTCATTTCCTCCCTTTAACCCCAGGCAACCACTAATCTGCCTTCCATCTCTGTAGATTTGCCTCTTCTGAATATAACAATGGGATCTTACACTATGTGGCCTTTTGTGTCTGACTTCTTTCACTGAACATAACGTTTTCGAGGTTCATTCTTGCCATTGACGTACCAATAGGTACATCATGTATCAGGGCTTTGTTCGTTTTTATTGCTGAATAATAATCTACTCTGGGGATACACCACACTTTGTTGATCTATTGATCGACGTTGGACATTTGGGATTGTTTCCACTTTTCGGCCATTATCAATAATGCTACTGTGAGCATTGGTGTACGAGTTTTTTGCAGACATATATTTTCACTTCTCTTCATTATGTACCCAGCAGAATTGCTAAATCGTACAATAACTACATGTTTAACCTTTTGAGGAACTACCAGACTGTCTTTCAACATAAATGCACTATTTTACATTTCTGCCAATAGTGTATGAAGGCTCCTATTTCTCCACACTTTCAGCAGCACTTGGTTATTGTCCATCTTCTTTATTATAGCCCTTCTAGTGGATGTGAAATGGTATCTTGTTTTGGTTCACAGGTTCATTTTTAAAATTTGAAAATTATGGAAAAGCCACAAGCATTTTCCAGGTAGTAGCCTTCTTCGTGAGATGGGTTTATACCACACACATGTCTACTTACTTGTAAGTTTTGGTAAGGAAGCACTGGAAAGGCAATTTATTTGCGTAGCCAAAAGTTTTTATTGGTTGGACTTGCTTTATCAACATGTTTCATATCAAGAGGGATAAAAGTGTGTGAGAGTTGAATGTGTGTACGTTTGTTTTCATGCAGTTTGCGGGGCAGGGAAAAATCGTGTGTGACACGTAGTAGAATGGAAGACCTGTATCTGACACTGACATTTCCACCCACATGCCAACTTCCAGACGTACGTTGTATGTAAAATTTTTACAGTCATTCTTGTGGTTCATTGATTCAGGCATCTTTTTTTAAATGCCTGTGATTGGTCTGCTTAATTAAAAGAAAACCTTGCTAGGCAGCATAGAAGTCAGCTGTATCTCTAATTAAAATGATGTTTTTGTGTTGTCTAGAAAGACGTTCCTAGCATCTGTAATTGCACAGCATACTCTATGTCTGGAAGAAGAAACCATGTGACAAAGTAAGATAGGGCTAGTAAACAGAATTAATAATACCTCATATTTGTCAGGCGACTCAGACTTTTCAAAGCACTTTCTCCATGTATTATCCAATTTGATTCTTCATAGCAATCCTATAAGCTAAGTAGGGCATGTATTATCTTCCTGTCACTCACAGCTCCTCAAAGAACTTTAGGACAGAGAGAATGAAAGGCTCGCCTGAGGTCACACAGCTAATTAATTGCAGTACAACTAAATCCCAGGTGTCCTGCGTTTGTTCTGGAAACTGGACCATGAGAATAGAGGGTGGAAGGACAATTGTTCAGGAAACATTTCTTAGCCGAGAGGGGAGATTCTGTCACTGGCGTCTGCCTAGCATGGATCTGGTTGTCCCCCTGCCAAGAGCACTGAATCATCAGCCCAATGGGCATCTTGCCTCCTCCCCTGACGGTGTACAGAGATCTGAGGGTCTTATAAGAGCGTAGGTGTTAAAGGCTTTGAGCCTCGGGGTACTGTTAGTATTATCCGACTCCTGCAGCTTGTATTTCCAACATCTGGTACTAAAACCAAGAAAGGAGATAGGAAAAAAGATTCACAAACCAGCTGTGGCTGGGATCTCTAGAGAAAATGCTTGTTTTCAGCTTTTCCTACAACCTTCGCATCTCTGTCATGCCTCTCCAGTAGCTCCCATGAGCACCCAGCAGCTCCAGGCCAGGGAAATGTGCTGAGAGGCATGGTGAGATGAGGTGGTTGTGGTCCGCCTGCAACCCTGTAATAAAGATGCAGGGAAAACAGAGATCACAGGGCAGTCCCCGGGAGCAAGACAGTCACTGTTTGCAGGTGGGATTTCTTTTCTCCTCTTTTGTCCCATATTTGAATTTTCTGCAAGAAGTTATATTTCTTATGTAATTTTTAATGGTATTTTTGTTTAACTGGGAGCAAGGGGATGGTGGTTTGGGCCACAGAATGGGGTGGTTGTTGGTACAAAGAAAAGAGGAGCAGTTGATTTCTGTTGGGCGAGAGGAGGCGCTGGGACCGCAGGGCCCACAGCTCCCCTGCTCAGGCCCTGGAGGAGGAGGATTTAGGTTTTATTTACCATCTAGATGTCATAGCTTTTTCCCACATTTGCCGGCCCCTGGGGCCAGAGGTCCCTCAGCACACTGCAGCACGCCATTTCACTGACATCTCGAGAACTGGAGCCCCAGAAGGTCTGACTGCACTCTGGTCACTGCTTAGCAGTCCAGTGCAGGGGTTGGGCTGGGAAGTCCTCCATCCTGTCCCTCTGCTTGTGCTCCAGAGGGCAGAGAGGACTGAGTAGCAAATCAGCAGAAGCAGACTGATGCAAGCCGTAGCACGGGCCCGTGCTGCCCTGTTGGGCCCTTGGTTCGCTGACTCAGTGACCGCCCCTGACTTTCAGAGTCTCTCCTGAGAACCACAGTGCGGGTAGGAGGTGGGGATGGGCAGCACCTATGAGAAATCAGTACCCAGAGTCCCATGGGCCCCTCCCCTTCTGTGCAGCCTGCTTAGCCTCAGATGTCTGATATGCTTAGCCTCCTGTGTGTGCAATAGGCTGAAAATAAGTGCAGGCCAGCGAGCATTCAGACAAGTGGCGGTGGGAGCTGGCAGGACATTTCCTCTTGTTAGGGTGGGTGTTGTGCACTGTTTCAGAGGGTTCAGTGAATGACAATGAAACTGTTGCTGAGAAGTAAAATCCTGGAAGAATAAGTGTGTGGAGGGACAGTAAATAAGATGTTAAGCCCTATCGGGCCTATTTGGATCATAAGAATTTGCCAGAAGAAAGGGAGAAGGGCCTCCGCCCTCTCGAAGTGTCTGAACCTTCGAAGCCCATGTGGTACTAGCTGACTTTTGAGCCCTACTCAGGGAGTGTTTGGTGCGTGCATGCTTGAGAGTGGAATATATTCTCCCAACTCCGTAAGGGGATATGGCTGCTCTTTATCCCCAGGGAAGATGCCCGTTGGCTTGGAACTTACTTCCTACTCCGAAAGTAACAAATATCAGTGGCAAAGTTACCACTGCGCCTTCCCAAAATGCTTGGGGACCTCCCTCTTGGGAGACAGCGCAAGATCTCCCTTGCTTGAGGGGTAACAGAGCCTTTTAAAAAGAAACAAGAGTGGTCGGGTTTGGGTTTTGGTTTTTTGTTTGTTTGTTTTTTGTTTTTCCACATGGAAGAAGGTCTATCGCTATTTTCTTTTCCTTTGACCTCTTTAAAAAGCAGCCGGAGTTGCAACAGCTCCGCTGAAACTATAGGACCTTTTGCTTCAAGGACTTTGAAACGAGCATTGTTGATTTTCCCTTTTCCTGTCAACCTCTGTCCCGTTTCCCTGGTGTTTTACATGTGTTGTCTGGATGATTTTAAATACAGTAGCTCTTAATCTAGAAGGCCTTTGACGTTCCCTGTGGCCTGAGCTGTAGGTACGTATTCTTTCTGGAAATAAGTAAGTAAATAGGATTTAGAGCAGAAGCAGACCGGCTTTGGTGTCAGCAGAGGGGGAGACTCCACGAGGCCACGAAGCGCGGCAGCCTCTGCTGTGCGAACAAGGCTTCTGCCTGGTGTGGAAACATCCTTGTCCCCACCAGGCAGACCCTGGTGTGAGTCAGGCACTGTCCAGGATTGGAGTGTCTGTTTGTTATCCAAAGGATATAAAAGGAAATCAAACATTCTTCGTATCATGATAAGCCCTGTGCAAACACAACCCATGGACAAAGCCCTTTCCCTGGCTGCCTGCCTTTCCGCAGTCAGAGCAGGGCTGGGCTGAAAGTGGTGTAATGTGAGCTGTTGCGATTTTGCTTTCTTGGGCCCAAATTTTACAGGTGTCATGGGACACAGAGTTCACCATGCGAAAGTTGAATCAGGACCCCACCGGGAGCCCTCAGCAAATGCCACGTCCGGCAGGCTCAGGGTTCTGAAGCAGCCTGACAAAGCAGTTGTATCCAGCCACAGAAAAGTCATGTAGTGTGACCACCTTTGTGCATGGGGATTAACTAGCCATAAATGCCAGCATCTAGACTCATCTTCCGGCATCTGATGCAATCAAAGAAAAGGCCTGAGCTCAGAATCAAGGATCTCCGTCTCACTTCCCTGAACAACACAGATATAACACTGCAGCTCCTGAATATTAACGAGGGGTTGGTTTCCTCAACCTAAACTACTTTGATCAATTAAACCCTGACCCTCCTGTTTTTCTGGTGACTCAAGTTCACTCGAGACTGTTCCACCTTCTAGAGCTGTGCCGTCCAGCACAGTAGCCACATGCCACACGTGGCTATCGAGCCCTAGAGATGTGCCGAGTTCTGAATTGTGTTAAGTGCAAAATATGCCTCCAGTTTTGAAAATTTAGTGCCAAAAAAGTGAAATATCTCAATTATGTTTATATTAATTACATGTTGAATATATTTTGGGCCTATTGGGCTTAATTCAATATACTATTAAAATTAATTTCTGATGTTTCTTTTTACTTCCTTTAATGTGGCTACTGGAAATGGAAAAATCACATCTCTTGTTTGCACTGGACAGCGCAGGGCTGGCCCTTTGTAGAAAGTTTAGGTTTATAGCGCCATCTGCTGGTCCACCTAAAGCAGACGCTAACGTGAACAAGAATTAAGTGAATCTGAGCCGGAGGAGATACTTGGTCTCTTGGTCAAGCAACATGCAACCTTCCTTTTCTGAAACAGGACCAGAAATGAACCCTAACATCCCTGCACCATCAGTAAGAATCTTGGAGAGGGTAGTGATAAGCTGCTGGAAGATTCAAGCCTGTGCATTTAACAGAATATAAGGAGGACACAGATCCATTCCTCCAGAGACTCATGTCCTCTCCTTGTATAATGCTTATTTGCCTTTGTTTGTCAAGAGTTTAGAAGTTGGAATCTTGCTACCGATAGTATCTGCATCAGTTATCTGCGTAACAAATCACCCCCAGACTCCTTGGCTTAAATCATTTAGCTTCTCTCACCGTTTTCGTGGGTCAGGAACTCAGGAGTGGCCCATCTGAGCACTTCTAATTTGGGACACCTCATGAGGCTGAAGTCTGTGGCCGGGGCTTCCATATCTGAAGGTTCCCGTGGGCCTAGAGAAATCACATCCTGGGTGGTTCACCCACGTGACCGACAAGGCAGTGCTGGTTGTTGGCTGGAGACCTCCATTCTTCTCCACATGGGCCTGGGCCCTCCACAGGGTGGCTTGAGAGTCTTTTAGGCATGGCAGCTGGTTTCCTCCGGAGAAAGCAGTCTAAGAAGCCTAGGAGGAAGCCGCAGCTCCTTTTATGACCTAGCCTCAAGCCACACACTGTTACTCCGGCTGCATTGTGGTGATCAAGAGGCAGGAACACGCATCCCGCCTCTTGATAGAGGAAGGTCAACATGCTGTGAAAGAGAATGTGAGATGGAATGACCATTAAATTTTTGGAAAAGGGCCAAAGGGCCCAAATTGGTATAGCCTTGGGCAGCTCAAAAGCATGCCCCACTTTAAAATGAGGAAATTGAGACTCAGAGAAGTAAGGTAACTAGCCTGAGGTCTCATGGCTGGTAGAAAGACTAAAGCCCAGGTTTGAACTCTAGTCCACCAGGGTGGAGCCCATCTGAGTTCCCTCGCTGTACCTCCTTATGCTGTTGTAACTGAAAAACCACACTGGTTGTTTCATCTTCCCAGCATCTTTGACGTGTGTGATGCTGTCCTCGTTCAAATGTTTTAGATAATTCCTTCAATGATATCTGTCTGTAAATTGTTATTTTATTGAGCTGAGGCTCAATGGAAGTAGGTTTCAACTAACTGTAGAGTCTTTCGTAAAATTGCTGTAGCAGTGAAAAAGTACACATTTTCCAGTATCTTTCGTGCTGTTTGTTTCAAGAACCTCAGGAACAATAACCACATTATAATTTGTGTGTTCACGTGCTGTTTGACTCAAATATTACATCTTATATTTGAAACAAGAAAGAATTAATCACTGCTTACTTTGAGTAGTTTCCATACTATTTGGTCCTCTTAAAAAGGAGGTTTGACCATTTTTTTGATGTTCCGCCAGCTGGAATTCAAACTAAAATACAGTTACCATAATCATATTCTGCTGTTCTCGGTTTCAGGTCAAACTTCCCTTTCCTGTAGATCAAATCACAGATCTTCCAAGGAATGATTTCCAGATGATGATTAAGATGCACAAGCTAACCTCAGAACAGTTAGAGTTCATTCACGACGTCCGACGGCGCAGCAAGAACCGCATCGCGGCCCAGCGCTGCCGCAAGAGGAAACTGGACTGTATTCAGAATTTGGAATGTGAAATCCGCAAATTGGTGAGTTGACCCGTTCGCTGCTATCAGCAACCTGGAGTGACCAGGACTGATGCAGAATTGCAGAAGTGAAGGCTGGAGAAGTGGAGAGAAGGATCACAATTTGGGGAAGTTTGGGTTTATTTTTAAGCAAGTTTCTCAACAAAAAAGAATAGCTTTCTATCTGCAGTTGTGTGTGTCTGTGCAGAGCTATAATCATGTTTCAGTATTTTATGTCCTTCAGCCATACACATAGAGGTAGTCCTTTCTTTTTTTCCATTCAGCATGGACTGGTCACTAACATTTATTGCATGCATGTGTGGGCCAGGTGTTATTCTCAACTATTTTTGTAAATGATCACATTTAGTCTTCACATCAACCCAATGACTTAGGTGCTATTTTATCTCCAGTTACAGAGGAGGAGAGGGGCGCAGAGAAGTGTGCTCACTCTCCACTATGTGGCAGAACTTGAACGCAAACCCAGTTATCTGATTCCAAATCTAGACACCACTGCTTTCTCCTGCCTCGCACAGAAGAGTGTAGAATCCAGACAGGACACCACATGATCTCCTGAAGCCCCTCGCAGTCCCAGGGTCCTTGATTTTGTGATTCTGCCTCCAAGTGGCTGGCACCTCTTCCCTGTGCCTGAGACTATTTTATCTCAGGGAACAAGCTCCCATCTCCCAGGCTCCCCTCACTGGGAGCTCTGTGCCCCCTTCTCCTTTGTAAGCAAGCTTAAGCTTCAGGAGGTAACTCCAGGTGGCCTCTGGCTCCTTACTGTAGCTTTGAAGGCAACCAGTGCAACCTCATTTAGCTGGACCTTTCAGCTGGCCAAATACTGGAAACATCTTAGGTACTGTGCCTGTGTCAAGCTAAGGAAGAGAGAGACCACATCATGTGGTTATGATCTAAGTGTGGATCCTCAGACTATATACACAGTAATCCTCTGTCTCATGGTAAGCCACTGTCCCAATGAGAACCTCAGAACAAGATAAGACATTTGAAAAGCATAAATAAATGTTGACCTGTTATCAAGGACTTCAGAGTATTTTTTCTCTCTTTTTTAAATTAACGCCCAGGGCACCTGGGTGGCTTAGTCAGTTAAGCATCCGACTCTTGATTTTGGCTGAGGTCATTGTCTCACAGTTCATGAATTCAAGCCCCTCATCAGGCTCCACGCTGACCATGTGGAACCTACGTGGGATTCTCTCTCTACCTGTCTCTCTGCCCCTCCCCCACTATTGTGCACATTCTCTTTCTCTCAAATAAAATTTTTTTAATGTTTTATTTATTTTTGAGAGAGAGACAGAGCATGAGTGGGGGAGGGGCGGGGATAGAGGGAGACACAGAATCTGAAGCAGGCTCCAGGTTCTGAGTTGTCAGCCCAGAGCCTGGCGTGGGGCTCGAATTTGCAAACCATGAGATCATGACCTGAGCCGAAGTCAGACACTTAACCGACTGAGCCAGCCAGGTGCCCCTCAAATAAATAAATAAACTTTAAAAAAATAATAAAATAAAATAAAAAATAAATTAACTCCCACCAAGCAGGGGAAATTTACTCATGTGCAGTGGTTAAGTCACCTACAAAATAAAGCTCAAGCTTCTTAGCAAGACATTGGTGTTTTCCAAGGTTCAGTCTGTAGCTACCTCCAGCATCATCTTCCACTCCTATCCTTGAACTTGACCCCTAATAAAATCAAGCTCTTCACACTTCCTGCCATCTATGTTCGTACTTCTGTGTTTGTGCCTCTGCTGTCTCCCCTCTACCTTGGACGTTTCTCGACCATTTTCTTCTGTAATTTCATCCTTCATCCTTTGAGACTCACATTACTGCCACCTGTCTAGGAAACCCCTTCCCTGAGTCCCAGCTGAGGCTGGGCACTCACCCCTGGAGCCCTGATCTGACCTCTGGCTTCATGCTTATCACTGCAGTCTTGCGTCGTCTGTGTGTGTCTGTCTCCCCAGCCCCCCACCCTAGGTGGTAGGTTCCTCACAACAAGGACAGTGACTGGATCACCTCTCAGTCTCCAGTGCTGACCCGGTGAAGCCTTCAGGAAATGTCTATTGCCCTGAAATTTCTTTGAAATTGTGACCAGATTGTGGAATTATGAATTCCTTCTTTCTTTCAAACTTTTCTTTAATGTTGCTTTAACAACAAAAATTTGTATTTAAGCCACATAAGGGGGCAAGACATTGTTGGTGGTGAATATGGGTCTTCTGAAAGCCTACTGGGCTTAGGGAGGGACCCAGGCAAGGCTGAGCCTGCTCAGTACAACCTATCAGGACATTGGGCATATGTCCATGATCATTCAGCCCTGCGTAGAATGAGTCTCATCACCCATGTTTGAGAAACACCTGATTTTTGTAATTAGAGTTCTGTCCTTCCATGTACTCGTATAATACCGAACAAACAATAAAGTCTAAGCCACACACCAGGCAGATACCAAAACACTTTGCTTAATACTGTTCAGTTGAAAAATGGAGAGGGCACCTCCTACTTCTCCTCCCACTTTTTTGGCAACTTCTTAAATAATATGCTACATTTTGCTGCCGCATGAGAGTTTCCTGTGCTCATCACTGTATATCTGTGACTTAGAGCTTCACGCTTGTAACCAGGGCCTTGATTTATACTGCCTTTCCTACGAAGAGCCAAAACACGGTCACAGCAGCATTTCATTTTCTTCCCCTTAAAAGTGGCCCAGAACATTTTGCAGATGAGTAGAGGGTTGGTGGCTTGGCCAGTATGATGTGGCAGGATCGAGACTGAGACGGTCCTCCTGAGGCTGGGTGGTGTTGCCTCCCACTTTGCAGACCTCCAGATCTTCCTGGCTGTCCGGGTTGCACAGCCACAAATGTAAGATATTTTCCACAAAGAGACCTCCTGGATGTTCTGTTTCCTATCCGGCACCCTCTAACTGCGGGGTCGTGCCTGCTCACCTAGTCTGGGCGGCAGGAACGGCACTGGCAGGCAGGGGCAGACCAGTCTGCCCTGCCAGTCTCCCGCACACACACACCCACTCCCCACCGCCATGCTGCCTCCGGCACGCCACTCAGCTTTTGCAAACTTGCATAATGTATTTCTCTCAACTTGCACTGGTACATCTGTTTATTTTTCATTTTTAAAACATGTTTTCTTGATAAATTTATAAATATTTTAGCAGGTGCCCTTTCCCCGTGTAAATCTCTGTCTCCTATACACATGCCCACGCTGCCTGCCAGATTGCATTCATGCTACAGCACGTACAGCTCCCGTGTCAGAGCCCCCGTGTTGTATGTTTGCTTCTCTCCCCTGCTTTCTCTCTCTGTCTCATTCCCCCCCCTCCCCCGCCTTCCATTTTCTCTCCCATCTGGTGGTGATGTCCAGTTTCCTCATCTCTTTCACTGTGTGTGCCTCCTGAAACCTTTGCATCTTCTCTCCTCACGCAGATAGTTCGGGTGAAACTTTAACCAGTCTCCCCTCTGGTGGCGAAATTCATCTCTCTGATGGGATGATGAATTTTAGTAACACAAGAGCTTGTGTGGGATTTTCTTTGAGGACAGCATCTCAGAACCATGGGCTAGTCTGCTAGGGCTCAGTCACCACGCCTCTGTCTGCCCTTCCCATGTCACAGTCCCCACCTGTACTAAAGAGGATCTGTTGTGTCCAGTCTGTATGCTGCAAAGGCCAGAAGGCCTGTTGTTTGATGGAACCGTATGAAATTGCCAATGGTTGATTTTCGTTGTTGATTTTCGTTGATTTTTCATCAGTTTTTTTTATGAGACTTTCCTTTTTAGAGAAGTTTTTGGTTCACAGCACAACTGAATGCTCCTGCCCCCTGCCCCTATACACTCATCACCACCAGCCCCCCTTATCAACATCTCCCACCAGAGTAGTGCATTTGTTACAATTGAGGAACCTATTTTGACACATCATAATCACCCAAGTCCCTAATTTATATCAGGACTCATTCTTGGTGTTGTATATTGTATAGATTGGGACAAATGTATCCACCATGACTATATCATTGAGTAAATTCACTGCCCTAAAAATCCTCTGTGCTTCACCTGTTCATCCTTCTCCTTCCCCCAACCCCTGGCAACCACTGGCCTTTTTACCATCTCCATAGCTTTGCCTTCTTCCAAAATGTCACAAAGTTGGAATTAGCCCATTTCTGACCTTCAGAAATGGCAAACCTAACACATTTGGGGGAGATTTTTTTTAACTCCAAAGTTTGGGGCTGAGGGTTTTCCAAATGATTCTCTAAAAACCCCCAAATCCAGGAAACCAGAACCTTGACTCCCTGTAGTTTTCTGGTTGGTGGTGATTTTGCTGGCCACTTGGACAGACCCCAGAGAGGGATGAAGAGCTGCCACAGGGAAGGTGTGAGGCTTTCCAGCACATCTGGACATCTGGATAGGCTGCTCCGATAGGACACTTGAGCCTGGGCTCCTTAAATATACATTTTGTAGGTGCCTAGGTCCTGGCCTAGCCATTCATGAGTTACACTGCAATGCCAAATGCAAAAATAAAAGTTGGAAAACCCCCAGAAACCAGGGCTTCTGTCCTTCCGTTCAGGCTTGATCAGGCCCCCTCTCTTCTCTCTGCTGTCCAGGTGTGTGAGAAAGAGAAGCTGTTGTCAGAGAGGAACCAGCTGAAAGCCTGCATGGGGGAGCTGCTGGACAACTTCTCCTGCCTTTCCCAGGAAGTGTGCCGCGACATCCAGAGCCCCGAGCAGATCCAGGCCCTGCACCGGTACTGCCCCGTCCTCAGACCCGTGGGCCTCCCCGCAGCCTCCAGTATTAACCCTGCGCCCTTGAGCGTGGAGCAGAACCTGGCCGCCTCCCAGTGCGCGGTGGGGGAAAGCGCCCCCTGCTGCCTGGAGCCGGGAGCGGCTCCCCCCGGGCCCCCCTGGGTGCCCGGCAACACCTCGGAAAACTGTACTTCCGGGAGGAGGCCGGAAGGCGCTGACCCCGGAACCTTCTCGGAGAGAGGGCCTCCTCTTGAATCCAGGAGCCAGACGGTGACCGTGGATTTCTGCCAGGAAATGACTGATAAGTGTACGACCGACGAACAGCCCAGGAAAGATTACACCTAGTGACGCGGCCTGCCTCCCAGTTCTCACGCCTCTCCCACCCAGGTGTTCTCCGGTCAGCCTGTGGTGCTGCTCATCTGTTGTCTGGAAGAACCGAGAAGGAATTTGGTGCACACTACAGCGTTCTTAGCAGCAATACTGTTTCTGAGTATTCCCTCCTCTCTTCAAGCGGGAGTGATATACAGTTCCCTTCACAATGGTGCTACCCCTTGCTCAGGCGAGGAAAGACGGGCGGTGCTGACGCTGCCTGTCTGTGGGTTAATTTCAGTCTCAACAGGGATAGACTAGAACACCTCTAGGACCCAACCACGGATTTTTTTTCTCAGTGGCCCATGTCACAAACCCTATCTCAGGAATTTCTTCTGAATGTTCAATTTTTTTCATTGAAGACAGCTTCTATACACATCAAAGTTTTATAGCTAGACTGTACATATTATATATAATATATATATAAGATATATATATATCCATATGCAAAAGTCCTGCATGCCTCAATTTTCTCATCCTAAAACTGGAAAACTTCATTTCTCATTTATAAACAGGTTCCAACATTCCTCTTTTGTCTCTGATGCTAGAACTAGTTTGGTAACTGTTAGTTAACATGGTCATTTTTCTTGCTTCACAGTTCAATTTCAATTTGTACTTATTTATGGAACAGAATTCAATGTTGGAAACTTCTTTTGAGGTTTTATTTCAGACCCTTTTTTTGTTTGTTTGGTTTGCTTTGGGCACCGTCAGATGGTGTCATCTGAGTGTTGTGGGTTGTTTTTTTGTTTTTGTTTTTCTTGCAGATACTGTACAGTCATGGTCAACTTTGCCACTTGCACTGAGTTTTGGGTCAAACCTATTTTCTTAAATGAAGTTGTTACTTCGGTATAACTCGAGTATACTGTATATTCTTTGCTTTTAGTTTAAAAGTAAGACATTTTAGCTAATTAAAAAGCACTCAGGTGATAATTATGTAGGAAAAATAATCTTGCCAAATAATGAATTCATCCTAGGATGTGTAGACAATAATCTGCTTGAATATTTTTATATTTCACCTCCTCCCCACCTTTCCCAGAAGCAAAGTTTAAATGCAGAGAGTTCAGAGTTGATGCTGGATGTTCAGACTCCTAAGTGGGGAGAGTTTGGACGTCCACTCAAAAGTGCATCCAAACAGCAGGAACCCATGATTTTGTACCAGAACTCAGCAGGCATTGGCTCCTAAAAATCAAGTTAGAACTATTTTCTCACCCAGGGGGCAAGTCCCATTCATTTCAACCCATCCTCAGGCCCCTGCCTGCCCGTGAAAGTGCAGTGCAGGAGGAATTTCTTGGAAGGATTTGTCTGATCAGCCACCCCACTCCCTTGCCCAGGCCCCAGCTCCCAGGACATCTCACCTGAGTGGGTTTGAATCACAGCGCCAGGCGTCCTGGGTTAAGGCAATTCACCCAGAGTAGGAGAGAGCAGGGCACATGTAAGCCTGGGGTCTGTCCCTAATACAGACAAAAGCATTTCTTTCTCCCTCCCTTCTCCAAATGCTTTGAGTTGAATTCTGAGGTTTTTCTGCTCGTCTCTTGTCCAAAGGCAGATTTCATTCTGAGGCTTTGGATACAGTATGGCCAAGGAGCCCTCCCTATCCCCTTCCCCCACCACACACACACCTACCCTCACCTGATGATAATTTTCTTCTCTTGCTGCAAAACTGGTTGGCTTGCAACCCACAGAGAGCAGCTTCCCTTGGCTCTGGGGGCGTGCTGGCCCCTGGCCACGTTTACAGGAAGATGTGCCCAAGACCCTGCCGCCAGCCTAAGAGGAGGAGGAATCCGCTCCCTCCTTCCGGTCGGCCCTCCAGCCTGGCTGCAGGTAGAGTCCTGAAAGATTTGATGTGGGGATGGGGTGGTGGGCAGTGGGGACTAGATGGTTGACTTTGTTTCTTTATTTGTGCCATTGTTTGGACAATATTAAAGCTGCATGTAAAAGGGGAAATTAGTATATGACGTAGGCAAAAAGTGAAATCATAGTAACATATGTTTTAGTATTATTAACTTTTCTGTACAAATATTAGCGCTAAATGTTTAAATATGTATGAATGCCAGAAATTTGTTGGTTCATGCGGTAGGATAAAAAAAAAAAGGCTTTTCTTTTAAAATAGTTCCGCTTTTAAAACCTGCCTCTGGGTTTTTGTTTTTTCTCATGTGCGTGTGTATGTGTGTGCTAGTCTGAGTCAGATTTTGGTAAAGCTCAGCGTTGGAGCTGCCATTTTTATTATGGTTGTTGGAATTTCTTGGCCTAGTGGAATGGTTCTGTGCTTCACCGTGGGGTTTGCCTTTGTGGAAAACTGGTGACAGCTGGAATTTAAATTCAATGTGAATCATGTGATACATCACAGGTGATATACATCCACAGGTGTTAATGGTGGAGGAGTCAGCCAACAGTATTGTTTAACTCTCGTGTTGCCTTTTTTAAGTGACCTCCTCTTCTTTTGAAAAAAGAATGTTTTCTGCTAGTATCATAACCAGGTCCAAACAAGCTTGCTGGCATGACTTACCCTGGCGACAACTCATGTGCAACTGGTAGTCTTGACCACATTCCATCAGTCTCCCCGCTGTCTGTTGTTTGGTCCGCACACACACACCTGTGCCACGGCCATTTCCAGGTGGGGAGGGGTCTCCTTATTTCCCTCCACCCTAACTCAGCCCACATCCTCCTTCCACCCACCCCCGCCTCGCTTTTCTCCCCCTTCCCCAGTCAAACCCCTACAATGGGACTGGTTAAAGACACTGCTTGGAAAACTGTCTTTCCATTTCTTAGAGATTTTTAACAGGTTGTTATGATTTTGTTCACTATGTACCATAAACAGTGACTGGCTTTGTGCAATTGTCTATGTGACTCGTCTTGTCTTTTACTACCCCGAACCATGTGTTCGTCCAAATTGTTTCTGGGTTGATTCAAAGGGAGGACTAGTTGGGGACCAGAATCCAAATTGCCTCAAGTGGAGTTTTAAGAACCAGCCTGTCTCCTTTCCCTGGGATCCCTTAGTGAGGCCCATGTCTTTTATGAAAAAGAAAAGCAAGTTAATAGCAAAGAACAGTGTTTGCACAGCATGGTGGCATTTAATTGTGCTTTTAAGGGTCCTTCCTTACAAAAATAAAGGACCCTGCAGCCATGGCCTGCTTAGGAGGATCCCTGCCACAGCCGAGTTGGGTCTCTCCAAAAACGTAGCCGTGAGCCGTTGGGGCAGGGACGGTGGAGGTGGCCCTGTGGCTGGTTAACATCCGCCTGGATCTAGTCCTCCCCTTGGATCCACCTTTGTTCTACTTGTGTGTCCAGACAACCTCACTTCATTCAGGTTGGTCAGGCTTTGGGCAGGTGAGTGCTTTGCTGTATGTGTTTGTTTCTCTGCGTTATCTGGGGGTGCCTTGAATAAAATCAAACTTCATCACATACTGATTCTGGAACAAAACAGTTGCGAAAACAAAACAAAAGAGCTGTCAAACTTACTAGGCCATCCTGCTATTTCTATTCCGGGTTCCCTACCAATGACTCAGGCGTCAGAGGTGATGCTGCAGTATAAAACATTATTTTGTATATTGTACAAGTAATTTATTAACTGTCTTTCTAAAAGTATGCTGCTTTTAAGATGCACTATGACTTTGGATTTAATCCTTGTATTGCTTTCCTGAGGAAGTAAAAAAAAAAAAAAAGGCTAGTGATTAGAATGCCAGCTGCCACTTCTCCTTAAAAAGGAGGCCAGGGACCAGCTCTAGGACTTGCATGAGAGAACTGCCAGACATCGAGTGGGCACAATGTGAAGTTCAAAGCTATTATCAAGAGGTCTAGGAGCGCCTGGCTGGCTCAGTAAAGCATGCGACTCTTGATCTCGGGGTTGTAAGTTTAAGCCCCATGTTGGGTGTAGAGATTACTTAAAAATAAAATCTTCTAAGAAAAAAAAAGATCTATACCTACACTTTCTCTTTTAATATTTTATGATTGCCATTAAAGAAGAAACAAAGGTGTATAAAGTATACACCTTTTAAGAAACTGCAAAGTCCCGTCCCTATGGGCCGCTCCACACCCTGTGGTAGCAGAACCCTCTCAGAGCGAGTAAGGCCTGAGAAGCGCTTTCAGACCCCACTTAGCTGGACCTCTATATTACACCCCATTTAAACTAGCAGCTGCTTAGTAAATGACTTCAATCTGCTCCCCTACCGCTTACAGTCTTGAAGGAGTCGCAGACCTGGAAGGGAGCAAGAATCAAGTTTTGTCCTCAAATTACTGTAAATAGACTGAGGGACAGAATTTTTTTTTTTTTTTTAAAGAATAAAGCTGTTCACTCTATCATGAGTTAGTATCTCTTCCCAAAATTGAGGATCTTGTTGTAGGTGCAGTTTTTGGCGAGTCAGTCCACAGTGCCGTGCCCTATGTGGAGTTGGTTTTCGTGCAGGAAGTCTGTGTGCATAGAGGCAATCTGTGTTCAAGCTGTATGTTTCCAGTACCGCCCGAGCCATCTCCTGACCCAAGCATCAAGGACTGATGCTGTAGAATAGAATATATTTGTGCACAAATAGTGTGTGCAGATAGTATTTGTACATAGAAAGGACCTATTGTGGCAAATTGAGGATAAATTATTCAACTGACGGTGCAAACACATTTCTTGCGAAGAAAAGGAAGTGTATAGTATTTTCCTACACTCCACCCTGGGAGGTGATATTTATATCCAGTGAATATCCACACATTTTAATCATAATATGAAAATGACGCTGCCGTTCTGTGAAGAATACCCCTTGGTGGCAGAGGCCCCACTTTGTAGCTTTGGTTTGATGTTGTGACATGGTGCATGCGTCTCGCTATCAAGCAATGGCTAAACAACTCTGACTTTCACTTCATTCCAGTTTACTGACCTCAGATAAAACAGTGGCCCTCCTTAGAAGCAGAAGTGCACCAAGACCATCCATTCAGTGCCAAGTGTTCCTGGGGGGTTAACGGACACGTAGATGAGGAAAGAGGGAAGGGACTTGGACAAAGAGGGTTTTTCCTACCAATGATGCTAAGTCTCCTACCAAAACATGTCTGCAGGCAGAGGGGTGACCTCCACCTGGTCCTAACGATGCATTGGGTGCGTGTGAATGCTGGGATGCCGTCATTCACACTGACACAAGAGACCCGCCACTTCTAGTGAGTGAACAGGAACCTTCCAAATGCACTTGGGAACTTTGGGCTCTGGTTAGACACAGCCGTTCAAGGCAAGCACCACCTTTGCTTGTGAGGCCAAAAGGGCCTGGGAGAATTTGTTCCAGAACCAGTCTGATACAAGTGCACCTCTAATATATGCCTTACAAACTCCAGAGGCCATATTCAAAACAGGGTCTTCTCAGTGTATGCAAGGGGCCACAGCCCTTCTTCTCTTCCTCCCCAGGTCGAACAATACGGACAGTTTCACACATATCTACCTGTATAACCCTCTGTACCTCTCATAACTGCTCAACGACTGTAACAGGTTACATCAGGTGTTTTTCTACATACTTTTTACACAGATTCTATGCGATTAATGTAACTTAATTCAATGCATCATTTTATTGTACTAGTTCTTAGGCTTGTCTTTTTTTTTCTAAGTGATTGTGGTTTTTGTTGTGGTTTTTACTGTAAAAATGAAATGGCTGTTGATGCTTATTCTCTGTAACTAAGAATTTTTACCTTTTTTGGGGAAAAAAAAGCATTGCTATGAACTAATGAATTGAAACTTCATTTACTCATTGTAAATACACTATTGTGCAAAAAAAAAATTTCACTCAGTTGAATTGCTAGTGTTAACTGAATTTTGTCTCGACACCATTTCTGTTGATGAAATAAAGACATATCATTATGCATTGTAGGCTGGCTTTCTCTGCCCCTGAACCCTGTTACAGATCACAGGGCTGGAGGCCTTAGGAAATCTTTTCTCCCAGAGAAGCCATGTGACTTCCTCTAGCTTGGACCTTTACCTGCTACCTGATTAATATGATTAGAAATCTAAAACATGTGATACTGCTAAAGTGACTCCTCAGATCCCCAGTGCCTGTGAGAGTAGATAATAGGCATTAAATGCAATTTCCTGGTTTTGATGTTGTGGGTAGCTATGCAAAATGTCACCACTGGAGGGAGGCTGGGTGAAGGGTATTGTTTCCTACAAGGGCATGTGAATCTACAAGGATCTCAAAATAATAGGTTTAATTTAAAAGAAAAAGCTAAATGAAAGTCAGCCAAGAGAAAGGGGCATTAAACCAACACCAAGAAACAATGATTAGCAAGACAGGGAGTTTAGAATTGTAGTTAAGGGAGTAAATACATTACAACTAGAAAAGTATATCTGATCATTTTGAATCTTGGATTTTGATATAAACAGAAAGCAAAGGTATTGAATGGAGGGCAGGCCAGATGACCATGAGCGACGCTGGCCTCACGTGTTCTGGCTAAGCTGTCAGGCCATAAATAATACGTTCTCATGATGTCTGAAGAGCGCCGTGCTGCTGAGATCTGAGCTTCAGGAAGTACATGGCCTTGCCCCATCCACCAGATGGGAAAACTGAAATTCAAGGTTACTGAATTCTGCTCCCTGGGCACCCTACTGAGTCAAGGAGGAAGGGATTCCAGGGAGCATATAATGGGGTTAGCAAATGTGTGCTGTTCTGAAAACAACACAGTTGTAACATTTTAGGTGTGAAAGGTAAAATATAGTTATTTGCATGAAGACATGAAGTTATTTAATCCATTCTAGAAAAAGCAGGCGAATCTTTGTCTCAAAATTTGGTTAAGAAAACCTGGTCATTAAGGGGCGCCTGGATGTCTCAGTCGGTTAAGCCTCCGACTCTTGATTTCAGCTTAGGTCATGATCTCATTGTTCTTGAGATCAAACCCCATGTCGGGATTCACTGTGACAGCATGGAGCCTGCTTGGGATTCTCTCTCCCTCTCTCTCTGCCTCTCCCCCACCTCTAAAAATAAATAAATAAATAAATAAATAAATAAACTTAAAACATGGTCATTTAGAACTGATGGCCACTTGCACCTTCGACCCTGATGTTTGCACTTGTGGCAGGAATGACCATCATAGTTGGAAATAGAATTAAAAAGCTATTGTGTGTTGCAGAAGGGAAGCATTTAAACACCATCCTGCCCCAAGTGGGCAACAGCCATTATTTCCTTTCCTTTGAATGTGCACCTTTGAAGGGATTCATATCTACTTCCAGGGTACAATGAGGATTCTCAGATTGGCTACCCCTATACCAGTCCCTGCCAACAGTTTTGTTGTATCTGTTTGTAAACAACTAGGCTCTTCTTTCAAACAGTTCTACTTCTCCAGACCGTCACCCCTACCCCCTCAATTAGGATGCATTAGCAAGACTGTACTTGATGTTTGACATCAGCTTGTGATAGTGCCCAGAGTGGGATGGGTTTCCAATTCTCCCCATTGAGCAGCTTTGCTTTCCTGGTATAAATGAATGTGATACTTCTTGGTGTCAAAGAATCAAGGCCCAGAGAGATGGAAAAAGCCACTCATCCCACATCCCATGATGCAAGTGTCTTTCCTTTCATTTGATTCAAGAACATGATACCTTCTGTTTTCACCACCTCTGACTCCTACAGATCCCAGCATATACCTGCCACTGGCCTGCTCAGTCAGCCAAAAAAAGCCATTGCTGGTTCTTCATGGCTAGATTTTATTCTTCCCCCTTGAAGACCAGTGCTTCCCTGAGGCAGTGATCCTCATCCTAAAGCAATAGATGGAAACCATCAGAGACACACCAGCATTTACTGGTAGCATTACATTTTACACTGGTCCTTTAACTTTTTTTTTTTTCTAAGTGGGCTTCATGCCCAGCGTGGAGCCCAACTTGGGGCTTGAACTCATGACCCTGAGATCAAGACCTGAGCTGAGATCAAGAGTCAGATGCTTAACCAACTGAGCCACCCAGGTAGGTGCCCCTTTTTTTAAACCTCTGTGCTGAACAGTTGATGACATTATAAAGGCTTCTGAGGGTAAAGGAAATTTAAATCAAAGAAAAAAAGTGCTGCCCTACAGACTCTTCTGAAAGAATCTCTCATAATAAACCTATTGACAGGACATGACAGAACACTAGTGAATAAGGAATAGACTGGAGAGTTTAAAGCGATGGGTACTATATTGTCTTTGGCATCTATACATAAACATACATTCATTCAACCAACACTACGCTGCATGCTGGGCATCCAAGACTTAAAATGCACAGGCCTTATCCTTGTAGCTTTCACAGGTTAGTTGGGCAGATGGATGTGCAAATAAATCATTGCCCGGGGACTGCTGATTGTTATGGACAAGAGAGAGAACACGACTTCACAGCTTCCTGGAAGGAGTCCAGGCCTTGGAACAGCCGGACCTGGATCTGGGTTTCAATTCAGCTGCACTGCATGCGCTTTAGCTGTGTGACCTTTAGCTGTGGGGCAAGTTACTTAGTCTCTTTGAGCCTTCTCTGGTTTATAAAATGGGGGCAAACAATAACTTTGCACAGTTGTAGATAAAACAGGTATAGATAATGTATCTTGAGCACCTGGAATATGGTATGCCCCTTAATGGCACCCACTTGGACTTGGCCCCAGCATCATTTTCATCCACCTGGTCTTCACTGGCTCTTCTACCAACTCACTGTGGAACAGATCATGCCTCTTCATATCTCCACGCCTCATTTCCACTTCTGCAAAGTATGGGGACAGAGAAGACTCAGAAGCCATTTGGGCTAGAAACACAGACCAGCCCCATCCAATGCTGGGCTCCCTTCTGCAATATCCCAGGTAGTTACCCAGTGTATTAGGGTTCTCCAGAGAGACAGAACCAATAGTCTAATCTGTCTATCTAGTCTATCTGTCTATCTATCTATCTATCCATCCATCCAATGGTCCCAACTGCCACTGCTATGCCACTGCAGAGCTGGGGTGCTCTCTGCAGTGAGCAGGTCAACAAGCCCTATGAGGCTGCTGGATGGGGGAAGGATAGCCACTCCTCAATCCTTCTCCCCTCAGAGTGGCAGTAGCTTTTACCCCTGGATTTTCTCTCAGGGTACACACTTCCTCCCTGCCTAATCCTGCCAGAGATCAGACCTGCCTCACGTAGTGAGGCCAAGTGGGGCAGTAAGAGGTTGATCCCAGCCCCATCAGGGAAGGGAGGTCTCCTGTGGAGGTGGGCCCAGGTGGGAGCACCCTGTACACACCCATCGCCTGGCGGGTGTCTCTGTGGAGGGGATGGTTCCCACAATTCTTGCAGTTTGAGCTAACAAAGGTGTAATTTTTCTCCTGCAGATGCTGGTTGGTCTTTGGTCCATTTTTCTGGCCCCAAGCATGAATTATTTTTTCATAATAGATGAAAGTTCTAGAAGCATGTTCTGAAAGAGACAGGAAACAAGACAAATAAAACTAAATAGACTCAAAGGGCTTGTAAAAGTCAGTCCTGACAACCCACCTGGGACACTGTATATGTCACAGATACCAGGGATCCAATCAAAACCTGTTGCAGAAGACAATTCTAGGTTGACCCAGAGATGAATGCCCACGTAAGAGGTTCTATTCCCAGAAACCTCTGATCCCACCTGCCATCTTCTTATTCTTCTCCAGTTGTTGTTTTTATCCAAAATCCAGGTCTAAAACTATAAGCCAACCTTTTCCAAAGCTCCATCTTTGCCCCTTTTACAATTAGCCAGATTTTTTACTTTGTAAAATGTGGAAAGTGATCCATTGTGGCATATTCTATTTTGCAGTAATCTATCCTTGATCCTAAAAATATGCTACACTTAGGCTCCCTTGTGCAGAAAGAGCAAGAAGTAGCAACAAAGTATAGAAGAAGGAACTTGGGTTGAGTCAGACAGGCTTAGGATAAAATTCCAGGTCATTCACTCATCCAGTAAATATTAATTTATGTCCTTGCTATGTATGAAGGACTATGCTTCATCACATCCTAATTGTATGACTGGGCAAGTCATCTATTTCTTTATCCATAAAATGGAAATAATTACAGAAAGGAAGCCCACGGCAGTGTCTAGACCACCATCAGGCTCTTAATGAAGTGTGTATCTTTCCTCCTCTTCTTTAGATGCTTTGTTGATTATTCTATAAAACTTCTCAGCCAGGGGCGCCTGGGTGGCTCAGTCGGTTAAGCTTCCGACTTTGGCTCAGGTCATGATCTCACGGTCCATGAGTTCGAGCCCTGTGTCAGGCTCTGCTGACAGCTCAGAGCCTGGAGCCTGCTTCAGATTCCGTGTCTTCCTCTCTCTCTGCCCCTCCCCTACTCATGCTCTGTCTCTCTCTGTATCTCAAAAATGAATAAATGTTTTTAAAATTTTTTTTTAAAACTTCTCAGCCAAAGGGCTCAATAAATTAGTACAGTTCATCCTCAAAACATCCATCCAATAATCCTTGTTAGTGCTGAGTAAAAAAAAAATACCTTCTCTCTCTTTTTTAATGTTTATTTATTTTGAGAGAGAGAGCATGAGCAGGGGAGGGGCAGAGAGAGGGAAAGAGAGAATCCCATGCAGGCTCCATGCTCAGTGTGGAGCCTGACTCAGGGCTTGAGTTCATAACCACAAGATCATGACCTGAGCCGAAATCAAGAGTCAGATGCTTAACTGACTGAGCCACCCTAGCACCCCAAGACCTTCTGAAATGACACAAAGAACCTAGAAGTAATAGAGATTTTAGATTTAATATAATATTAAAAATTCAAAGATGCTATAAACAGGGATAAGAGACCAGCAGACTGGGAGAAAATCTTTCTATATACATACAAAGAGTTAATATAATATCATATAAGAGCTCCTAAAAATCAGAAGAAAAACAAATATCCCAACAGAAAAGATCGGAAAGGATCATTCTTGGTAGAAATACAGATGACCAATAAACATGAACAACCTGACCGGTAATTACAGATGTAAATTAAAATGAAGGGGAACACGTCTAGTTCATCAGATTGCAGGGGTGGGGGGGAAGATAATGGCTGGTATGAACAAGAATGTGGGAAAAGAGGTACCAATGTACTGATAAGAAAATAAATTGGTGTGGTCCTTCCTAAGCAAAAATTTTCAGCATCTATCAAAATACAAAACATGTATGCCCATTAAAACCAACAATTCCACTTAAAGATATATGTATGAAACATTCACTGCAACATTGTGTGCAGGAGAAAAAATAGTTAGAATGGCTAACTGGCCATCAAGTGTCTTATGGCTCATTGATACCACACAAAAGCATGAAGTGATGTAAAACTGAGGTAGTTCTGGGACACCTGGGTGGCTCAGTCAGTTAAGAATCTGACTTTGGCTCAGGTCATGATCTCATGGTTCATGGGTTCAAGCCCCACATTGGGCCCTGCACTGATGGCTCAGAGCCTGCTTCAGATTCTCTGTCTCCCTCTCTCTCTGTCCCTCCCCTACTCATGCTGTCTCTCACACAAATAAATAAGCATTAAAAAAAAAAAAAAAAACTGAGGCATTTCCACAAATCCTGACATGGGAAGATCCCTGTGATGTATCATGAACTGAGAAAAAGCAAATTGCAAAGACATCTCCACATCTCTACATGATCACATCTATATTTTAAAAATTAACATATATGTGTGGACATATATTTGCCCTCAAAGATGGATTATGAATACCTTGAGAAAGGTAGGGGTGTGTTCCCAAGCTGTTCACAGCAGTTGCCTTTAGGGAGAAGTGAGAACTGAATCTAGATGAGAAGAGATGAATCCTCACATAGTCAGGTTCCTATTTTATTCTCTATGTTCTTTTATATTGCTTTAATTTCTTTCAATGAGCATGTATTACTTTAATTTGAAATACAGCAAGTAAGAAAAAAACTGTTCTTCCATGCAAACCATAAATGATGGTACCCCTGGTCTGAGCCACATGCCTCTTTCACCTGGGTCATTGTGTAAGCCTCTAGCTGGCCTCCCTGATTGTACTCTTACCCCTTGTCTTAGTCTATTCAGGCTTCTATAACAAAATACTGTAGACAGGGTGGATTATTTATTTCCCACAGCTTTGGAGGCTGGGAAGCCCAAGATAAAGGTACTGACAGATTCACTATCTCGTAAAAACCCATTTCCTGGTTCATAGATAGCTGTCTTTTTTCTGTGTCCTCACATAGCAGATAGGATAAGGAACTCTCTGTGGCCCCTTTTATAAGGGCACTAATCCTAATCATGAGGGCTTTACCTTCATGACCTAATCACCTCCCAAAGACCCCACCTCCAAATACCATCATATTGGTGATTAAGTCTCAACATATGAATTGGGGGGGGGGGCACAAACATTCAGACCATAGCAGCCCTATAATAGACTCTCCAGAAAGTGTGTTTTTTAAAATGTATGTGTCAGATCACCACCACCCCTCTGCCATCCAACCCAAATTCCTTTCTGTGGCCTATAAAGCCCCATATATCAGCTCCTGACTGTTTCAACCTCACCCTTATCTCTCCCCTCCTTGATAATGGCCCAAGAGAACTCTGCAGGGCCTTGGCACAGCTGGCTCCATCAGTCATGCCAAGTCTTGAGGTGGGTGATGCATCCCAGGCAGAAAGACCAAGAAGTGCAAGCATCCTCAGCTTTTGAAGCTACAAAAGGAGAGCACTCTTTATCACTTAAATGCCTCAAAAATTGGAAAACTTCACAGAACAACCTTCTTCCTAATGCCAAAACCTCCCTCCTCTATAGCCATGGTTCTGAACTCTGGCTGCACACTGGAATCATCTGGGAGCTTAAAAAAAATACTGGTGTCCAGGCTCCATCAGCAGAGATTCTTATGGGGGAAAATTTCAAAGCTTCCCTAGTGATTTTATGTGGAACTCAGCAAGAGAATTACTGCTCCATTGCATCTCTGCATTCAACAATGAGGAAACATCTCCTTTTCAGAGGGTAGCATGAGTTCCTAAAACTCAGCCAGCCCTCCTCCCCAGGCTCACTTGGCCAGACCGGAAGTCTGCTTTCCATGCCCAGCTAAATCTATCCTCCAAAAACCAACCTTGACCAAAATTATTTAGCAATCAATGAGCTTGGACTTGAAGAAACTGTGGGATTGGGTGAAAGCAAGGGAAATGTCAGAGCATAAAATCATGGCTCCTCCAAGTGACTTTTGTAACCTTCTAAAATGGAATGCATTTCTATTGCAGGACAATTCCCTCTATGGGACACATCATAAGTGACAAAGCAACTGTGGTCCTACCAGAAGTCATTTCGCTCTGAAATGTCAAAATGCATCTGACTGAGCCCTAAAAATTCTGCCACGTAGGACCTAAGACAGTGTAGAAAGCAGTTTACAGTCCATGTTTTGACCCTAGATGATTATAATCCTGTTTGCTGCACTAATTTCTAATTAAAGATCTCTCTGTTGGCAAGAAGCATGATGTGTCAGCCACAGTGCTCTGGAGTTGACAGCTGTGGCCTCAATCCCCAAGTCTTCCTGCCATTTGGGAAGTGAAGTCTCCTGTCAACCCTGTAAGAGGTCTGGGGGAAAGTTACCATAAGTAGTAAAGCTCTGTGTCCAAAGACATTATTTGTAATTCCCAGAAACATTAAAAAAAAAAAAAAAAAACAGGGAAGAAAGTGGAAGACAAAAAAAGAAAGGGGCCTATCATCTTCATCATCTTTTCTCCAAACTCACAAAAATGGCTGGCCTCTCCCAAAAGATAATCTGAGAGATTAAGAAAATCTGTCTCTACTAAACACTACCATCTCTCCCTCAATTCTCTGACAAAACAAATGCTCCTTTTACATGGAAGCAGGTACAAGAGAGGGAAAATGATTAAAACTGTCTTGCTGACTTCACAAATGTAGGTAAGAAGCACAAGTCACTGGCAAGGTTACTCTAAAATAGTGGTTTTCAACACTGGCTGCACATTGCAATCACCATGAGAGTTTAAAAAATACTAATCCTAGGGGCACCTGGCTGGCTCAGTCAGTAGAGCATGTGACTCTTGATCTTGGAATCAGTGTATGTGTGTGTGTGTGTGTGTGTATATATATGTGTATATATATATATACACACACACACACACACATACACACACATGTATATGCATATATAGTACAACCTTGGTTTGCAAGCATAATTCATTCCAGAAACAAGCTTGAACTCCACTTGTATATCAAAGTGAATTTCAAGAACCATTGGTTCAGTTGTGATCATGTGACATTCAGCATCACACACTACTCATATTGCAAGACATCACTTGTTTATCAAGTTAAAATTTATTGGAAATGTTTGCTCATCTTGTGGAACACTCACAGAACAAGTTACTCGCAATCCAAGGTCTTACTGTATACAGTTTACATATGTATACACACATATATACGTATATAGTTTACATATATATACGTACATACATAAATACTGATCCTGCATCCCCCCACCCCAGAGATTTTGGGTTAAATGGAATTGGATGGGTCCTGGGCATGACAATTTTTTAAAGCTCCCAGATGACTGTAACTCATGGCCAGGGCTGAGAACCCTGCTGTAGTTTGTTATGGGGTTCCAAGTAGCCACACTCTGATCTTAAACATAGTCTCCTGGGGGCGCCTGGGTGGCTCAGTCGGTTAAGCATCTGACTTCAGCTCAGGTCATGATCTCACAGTCCATGAGTTTGGTTAAGCGTCTGACTTCAGCTCAGGTCATGATCTCACAGTCCATGAGTTGGAGCCCCGCGTCGGGCTCTGTGCTGACAGCTCAGAGCCTGGAGCCCCTTTCAGATTCTGTGTCTCCCTCTCTCTCTCTCTGCCCCTCCCCTGTTCATGCTCTGTCTCTTTCTGTCTCAAAAATAAATAAACGTTAAAAAAAATTTTTTTTTAAACATAGTCTCCTGAATAGATGGCTGGTCACTGCCAAGAAATGAATATCAGTTTGAAAGAAGTATTATAGGAAAACTCTGAGTAGGATGATGCCTCCTCAAGATATGGCTTTAGTGTGGTAAAAATATCTCTAAACTCACAGGATATATGAAATTGGGATAGAGATTCAATCATCATAGATTTAATCATTATCATTAACAGGAAAAAGCAAGTGTATAAGTTCAACCAAGTGAGCTCAACTAGGGGGATTTCTTTCTAATGGAAAAAAGCTATTATGGGGTGCTTGGGTGGCTGAGTCAGTTAAGTGCCTGACTTCGTCTCAGGTCATGATCTCAGTCCGTGAGTTCAGACCCCACATCGGGCTCTGTGCTGACAGCTCAGAGCCTGGAGCCCGCTTTGGATTCTGTCTTCCTCTCTCTTTGCCCCTCCCCTGCTCACTCGCTCGCTTGCTCTTGCTCTTGCTCTCACTCTCTCTCTCAAAAATAAACATTAAAAAAAAAAAAAACTTTTAAAGCTATTAGGAGCAGTGGATAAAGCAAATGTCATTTTTTCTTTTTCCAGAACTGAGAAGAGTCCACAGTAAATATCCATTATGTCTTAACAATGGCCAGGAAATGCTTATTCCACACTGGCTTTTCAGAGAACAGAATTAAAATCAATACTATATTGATTTTAGTCTTTGTGAAATATATCACCAAATATTCATATATGACCTTTAAATGCCAGAGCTATTAAAACAATGGAGCACACCCTCCTTCTTTAGTGAGACAAGGGCTGCTGAAGGTTACAAATGCTCTCTTTTGATCCATTTTCCACACTGTGATAGAAAGAGCTTTCTAAAATGTAATGCTGATCCCTTAACTCCTCTGCTGCACACCCTCTATGGATTCTCCATTGCCTTCCCACAAGGCCTCCATGACCCTTCTCCACCCTTCCCTCTCCATAGCCTTCCTCCCACTCAGTGCTCCAGCCACATGTAGCTCCCCAGACATCCCTGCTGTGTCACACCTCTCAGCCTTTGTCTATGCTGCTCCCTGTACTGGGATGTCCTTCTTTCATGCACCCCAGTCCTCCTAGGTCTGGAGAAATTCACTACATCTTTCAAGACTCAATTCAAAAAAAAAAAAAAATGACTCAATTCAAAAGTAACTTCAACAATGAAGCTTTTCCTGACCCATTCATAAAGAATTGTCCACTCCCTCCTTTGCCTGCGCACTCCTTCTAACATGGCACCTTACACTTGATCACATTTATGTTTACCTGTATAACTTCCCCATCTAGACTCTGAGCCCTTTGATGGGAGAGACAGTATTTTATCCATTTATAAACCTAGCTCTTGCAAGACTGAATGATATAAAGTTCAGTAAGTTTATTTCATGAACTGAATTTAACTGAATGTACTGAATGACTGGATTCAACTCTCTATAAATTAACCTCCCTCACCTCCTCTCCCTCTCTCTCAACACACACGTATACACACCAGGAAATTGGAAAGGGAAGACTAAGAGGCAGCCAGAGTGGAACATCTCTTGTAATAGTTCTATGATCAGTCCTTACTTACCATTGATGTTCTATACCCAGTGGCAGAAGGCAGAAGCGAGGGACTATTTTCCCGGTGCAGAAGATCCAAGCAAGAGCTGTTCTGAGAACTGAAGCTTCTTGAGTCACTGTGCAACTGTCCCTTTTCAGACAGCAATCTGGACAGAAAGCTGGCCTTGCGACTATCCAGGTGAGATCTGTCTGTCCAGACCCCACTCTCTCTCATGCTGCCATCGCTGTCTCTACAGTGACTGTGCAACTCTGTAAGAGGCTCTCCTGAGGGTCGTAGATCCTGGGACTGCTCCCAGATTCCTATTGCATAGGATGGGCAATGTCTAGGAGCCATCTCTGTACATAGCCAGGACTGGGACTTTACATTTTCTAGGCCAAATGAATGGTCTGGTTGCTGTCCCTGGTGCTGAATTCGAGTACTATCATCCCAGGGACATGGACTGTGGACATGGAGCTGTCCGCTGTGCTGATCCTTCTCAGTCCACTCTTTTTTAATACAGCAAGGGTCTACTTCAAGTTGCCTGGGCTGTAGGCTTTGACATGTGGTTTTAGACTTCAGCACATTGACTTGAAAGACTTGCTGTTGATTGTTGGCTTGAAGTAAAGAGATTCTTTTAGGCAAGGGAGAGCAAATCATACAAGGCTGGGCCACCGAATATTTTTTCAAATGGAATGGAGTGCCACTTTCATCCTCAATGTCCTCATTGCTGGATTTCTCATAAAGTGCCCTCATGATTTTCCTGATTCCCAGATGAGATATTTCCAGTACATTAAGGAACAAAGAGATGGCTGCAATGCTGTGCATAAAGAGCATGAAAATTGTCTTCTCTGTGGGCCTGGATACAAAGCAATCCACTGCATTAGGGCAAGGAGGTTGAGTGCATTTGTAAAGGGGGTGCATTTGAAACCCATAGAGAACATACTGGCCTATCATGAACCCTACTTCCAGCACAGATCTCGTCAAGATGTGTAAGACATAGGTACGCAGAAGACATCCTTTCAGAGGGACTTTATGGATTCTCTTCTGCTCCTCCAATCTCTTCAGCTCTCTATCTATCCTTTGTTGCTCCTCCAATTCAAGCTCTGGATTCTCCATCCGGACTCTAAGGTGTGACTTTTTCCTCTGCCTCTCCTTTTCAAAGGCCCTGAGTCTATAAAGTGCATGGCCCATATACACCAGAGAAGGAGAAGACACAAAGATTATCTGTAAAACCCAGAACCTGATCAAAGAGATAGGGAAAGCATCATCATAACAGATATTGTTGCAACCTGGCTGCTGGGTGTTGCAGGCAAATGCTGACTGTTCATCATCCCAGACATCTTCAGCAGCCACACCGAGTACCAGCATTCGGAAAATGAAGAGAATGGTCAGCCAGATTTTCCCCACTATAGTTGAGTGGGAGTGAACTTCCTCTAGGATGTCACCCAGTAAATTCCAATCCCCCATGGTAAGAGATTAATGTCTGAAACATACAGAAAGTACTGAAGTTAATAGCACCCATGGATATAATGTATAAAGACACAGGCTCATTAATAAAGCAGTTTCTTTTTTCATGTCAGAAAAGCTATGAAGCATTTTCCAGCCCTAATTATTTATGGCCCATGCTTGATGAAATAGAATACTTCCAAGGAATATGATTTTGGAAGAAAAAAAAAAACTCAAGACCCTGCACAATCTGATCCAATTTCCTGCCTATCCTTTCCTTCTCTCTAACACAAAGTGGACTCATTCCATATATGCAATGGCCCTCATATTTGTACAATGCATTCCATCTCAAGTTTTGTTCATTTCTCTGCCCAGATGAGAGGCCCCATTAACCAGACATCCTACATGATCTTACATGAGTCTCAACTTTTCCAAGAAGTTTTTCCTTGCCATCCCATGTCAGAGTGGTTTTTCCCATTCGTAAATGCCCACACTATTTTTTATACCACTCATTTGGCACTGTGCCTAAAATGAGTTTTGTGAAGGCTGTGTCTTACATCCCTCATCTTGTACACTCTTTGCAGATAGGGACACATTCTATAGCATTTTGTTCTTTGCACACAGAAGGTATGAATAAATAATAGTGGGATGAATCATCTTTCCATTTTAAAACTCGGTTCCTTGACCTTATCACTGGAATAATCATCACATATACAACAAAAAAAAGTAAATCCTCATTATATATTATCCATGCTCCCACTGCAAGAAAACAAATCAGCCAAATATACCCTCTGGACCTGGCACAGGATAGCAGTAAAGATTAAGCAGACACAGAAACAGTACCAGACATGTGATTACATCCACAACGCCACATCTGGAACAGCATGTTTTCATGAAAGCTTTGCTAACTTAGAAGAAAAGTGAATATAAACCGCTTTTCTAGCAAGCTTGGATCCAGGAAAGAATTAAGGCAGAGCTGACATGAATAGGTTATTTGGTTTACCCTAAAAAAAAAGTTTTTCAAAGTTCAATGAGATTAAAAAGTTAGTAGATTAAAGGCTTCTAAGATGTAGACTTCCCAATATGAAAGATATGAAGAAAAAAACAGGAAAAGTGTTATTAAGTTAAAAACCAATAATGAAAGAATTTTCTCTTCCATAATTCACCCATTCAATAATATTTACTAAATCTTACTATCATCTAGGCATTGTCCTAGATGCCAGGGAATTCAACAGTGAACAAGATATACCTGGTCCAGCCCTCACAGTAGTTGGTCAGTAAGGAATCTCACTAACATAAAATGAACAAATCGTGAAAAGAATGGATGAATATCAACTCAAAAATACAAGAGATGGGGCGCCTGGGTGGCTCAGTCAGCTAAGGATCCACCTCTGATTTCAACCCAGGTCATAATATCACAGTTATGAGATCAAGCCCCACATCATTGGGCTCTGAGCTGGGTGTGGAGCCTGCTTGAGATTCTCTCTCTCCTTCTCCCTTTGCCCCTCCCCTGCTTGTGCTGTCTCTCTCTTTAAACACACACACACAACATGGAATCATTACATTTTCCCAACGTATCTCCAAAAAAAATAAATTCCAAGTGGAATAAAGTATTAAATGTAAAAATGTCAACCATAGGGGTGCCTGTGTGTCTGGTTCAGTTGGTTAAGCACCCAACTCTTGGTTTAGGTTCAGGTCATGATCTCACAGTTCATGGGATCGAGCCCTGCATCGGGTACAGACAGCACAGAGCTGGCTTGGGATACTCTCTCCCTCTCTCTGCCCCTACCCAACTCTCTCATCTCTCTGTCTCTCTCAAAATAAACATTAAAAAAAATTTTGAAGTTAACCATATAAGTATTATAATAAAATATGAAAGAATGTTTTAGAATCTTGAAATAGAGGAAGTCTTTTTTTAAGCACATCAATGCCAGAAATTATCATTGGAAAAAATTTTTAGATTTTACTCAGCGAAACTGAATGGCAAAACTGGAGCTGTCCCAGAAGGCATTTGGGTCTAGAAGACAATAAAAACAACAACAAAAAATACAAACTAAATATAAATATTTGTGAATAATCACTGAATAGGTAGAGAGGAGATCACTCAGGGACAAGAAAAAGTGAGCCAATGACAAAACCCTGAAAAATAACATAGGAGAATACGTCTACAAATAAAATACAAATAAAATGAATACAAATAAAGTAAAAGTGAGAAATGGCCAAAGAAAGTCGGGGGGCAGGGGGAGACTATGAAAACAGAGAACCATTACTGAAACCAAAGGATAGAGTTTCAAGGAGAGACACAATGCCAAATACACATACACATACTCCTATTTATATGAATTAAATGTGGGATATACCATGCTCAGGGATTGGCAAGCTCAGTATTTGTAAAGATGTCAGTTCTCCCCAAATGAATTGATTGATAGATTCAATGTGAGATTTTATATCAGAATAAAATAAAATCCTATAAATGTACATATATATGTATGCACATGTATATGGTGTGTGTGTGTGTGTGTATATATGTATATACACGTGTGTGTATATATATGTATATATATGTATATATATGTGTGTATATATAGTAGATATATGTAGATATATACACACATATATATATATATGACTTTGGACTATATGACTACGGAGACTTTATGACTTTGAAAAAAATACAGGGCACACACCAGGAAGTTAATACAGGTTACTGGAGGTCTGTAGGAAGTGATGACAGTGGAGGGGGGTAGGGGGGAAAAAAAAGGAAAAAGAATAAAGACTCTTCTTCTAAGCAAGTATGACTAATTTTTTATCCAAAGTAAACATTTATATAAATTTACCGGTATATGCATACATATATATAAATTTTTTTAAATAAAATATAAATAGTAGATACCTCTCTGAATTTGGGAGGGGTATTAATGAGACTTTTATTTTACTCTATATGTTTGCGAATTGCTTGAAATTCAAAAATTAAGGCAGTTACATATACTACTTGTAAATAAAATATTAGATTTAAAAATTTTGGACTTATGCCTTATTAGCTGAAGCAACAATTTACTAAGTTCTATCCTCTCTTAAAGAGTTCAGGTGCTTTCTCATTATTCCTTTAAAAATCTATGGACATTATTCTTTGTTTCAAAAATTTTTAAATGTTTATTTTTGAGACAGAGCAGGAGTGGGGGAGGGGCAGAGAGAGAGAGACAGAATCCGAAGCAGGCTCCAGGCTCCAAGCTGTCAGCACAGAGCCCAACACGGGGCTTGAACCCACAACTGCAAGATCACGACCCGAGCTGAAGTCGGACACTCAACTGACTGAACCACCCAGGCGCCACTAGACATTATTCTTTATTAAAAATTAATTCCTGAGGAGCCTGGGTGACTCAGTCAGTTGAACATCCGACTCTTGATTTCAGCTCAGGTCATAATCCCAGGGTGGGGCGATTGAGCTCCATGTCAGGCTCTGCACTGAGCATGGAACCTGCTTAAGATTCTCTTTCCCTCTGCCCCTCTCCCCCACTCGTGCACTCTCTCTTTCTCTCTCTAAAATAAAAAATAAAGATAAAAAATAATAATTCCTTTAGCACTTAAAAAAATATCTAGAGCTTCTATTTTATGTAAAAACACTGAAATGGGAAAGTTAACTCAATTTGTTAAATTATCCTCTACTTGGCAGTCCTAACCTATTTAATGTTTCTATTGCCAGTATCCCTTTAAAACTTGGGAATTATTATCTTTAAATAACAAGTAAAGGAAAACTGGTCCAACATGGAAAACAGGAATACAATCATGCATATTGACATGCAGGAGCAAAATCCTTTAGACAAATATTCCTGTTTCCCAAAAGTAACTACTTTTTATCAATAATGAAAACAGGTCCTAGAAATATTCTTGAATTTTATTATCAAATACTAATTTAGCATCTCCCATGTAAAAACTGGTGCTCCTTTCCTGAATTTTATTTCAGATCTTATCTTTCTATCCCCACAGGGATTTCCTATATTTCTCATAAACAAGGAAGTCCACATATTTACCACTTACCTTATAGGTGGTCAAAAATAATAGTAACTGCTCACAGAACCTTAAAGTTGGACCGTGAGTGGCTAATTAGTGAAAAACTGCTGCTGGTTGCAGATATAAAGCGTCTAATCAGCTGGGTGTGGGGCAGGATCCAGAATGAGCACAGTAGTTTTGATCAATGGAGTCTAACCTAGTTCTCTCTAGAGGTCAAAATGTTCTCTGGGGCTTTGCAATTCTCTTGTGATATTTTCCTCTAATTGACGCCATGCCTGAGCCCCTCCTGGTATATCATATTTACAAATGAAAAGTGAAACAAATGAGAATTTTCCTATCTTTTTTGTGGATGATCACAGTGATTTGAGTTTTGGGTGCATTTCTTCCAACCGATTGGGAATCCATGTCATAGATCAATGGGTCACGTCCAATTTCATTCAACAGCTGCCTGGGATGAGTCTTGCCTCATGAAATGTGAACAAGTAAAAATGGAGTGACAATCAAGCCCAAAGTGTTCTTGCAAATCATGCTAGGCTGCAAGTAGTAACATCTCAAAAAGAGATCAATAAAACAGAGAGGGGGCTGTACATGTCTGTAGATTATGCGTGCTACCAATACTCTATTAGGCTGAAACAGGCAGCTCAGGATATCCCCACCGCCCCCCCAACCAACTCCAAGTGGATAATCTGAAAGCCTTAGAAAGCTCTGTCAGATTTTTTGGAGAAAGTATTTGAATTCCAGAGAGGTCAAATAACTTACCCAATGTGGACAGAGACTAGGTCTCCTAACTCCCAGTCTTACATAGCATCTACATTAGTCACATCTCAAGTACACTCTTACTGCCATCTTAGAAGGGGTGACAGCAAGGGTGTTACTAGAACCCAATGGTGACTTCAAATCACAGCTCCTATGCACATTTCTGAGCCTGCTCTTTTCTGCTTAAATTTTGAAAGTATATAAAACTATTTAGGGCAGCTGGGTGGCTCAGTTGGTTAAGCGTCCAACTTCAGCTCAGGTCATGATCTCACAGTTCGTAAGTTCGAGACCGACATCGGGCTGTCTGCTGCCAGCACACAGCCCACTTTGGATATACTGTCCTTCCCTCTCTCTGCCCCTCCCCCACTTGTGTGCTTGCTCTCTCAAAAATAAACATTTTTTTTAAAAACTATTAATAGTTCCTATCATCCGCCTATTCTATTTTCACACATTTAGTTTTTAAAAAAGGATAAAAGGCTAAACAGGTGAGGAGCTCAAATTTCCACTATATCGCACACTAGCCTCAAGTACAAATTGCCAGAATTAACTAGAGGCAAAAACACATGATGTATTAATATGTGTATTTGTATAGTACTGGGCACACTGTCCCAAAAAGCCCTTGACATTTAATTCTAAAATTCACCTGAAGACTAATGAATGTAATACCTTTAATGCATTTTGTCAGAGTCAAACATTAAAATCATATATTATGCATTGAGTAATTCAGAATGGTACGCAAGAAACTCCTATTAGTTGCCTCAAGGGAGGTAACCGAGTGACTGGGGAAGAGGTGGGATGAATACTTTTACATTGAATCATCTGAACAGCAAATGCATTACCTAACTCAAGATAATAATGTTTAAACCAGAAAGTGAGGTTTAAAAAAAAAAAAAAAGCCCACAACCCTGTGTTGATGTATTTAAAAATCTCCTGCAGGGGCACTTGGGTGGCTCAGTCAGTTAAGTGTCTGACCTTTGCTTTTGATTCAGGTCATGATCTCACATTTGGTGAGTTGGAAGCCCACATGGGGCTCTGTGCTGACAGCGCAAAGCATGCTTGGGATTCTTTCTCTTCCTCTCTCTCTGCCCCTCCTCCACTCACTCTCTCAAAAATAAATTTTAAAATAAACTTTAAAAAAATAAAAATAAAAAACTTTTCCCTGATAAAACAATCTGATCATTCTTGAAGAGTTTTAGCAAGCAGAGGATTGGCACAAAGTCGGCGACTCTCCCATATCCTCACAGTAATAATGTGAAATGTCCCCATGAGGTAATACTGCCCTGCACTGCTGCTGGGGGGGAGGAGCTCTACGCACTGCCTCATCCCCACCAGCCCAACGGCTCAGCAGGAATTAGCACACTAAAGGATGAGAATCAGTGCCATAGAGAACAAGTTTTGTTTTGTTTTTTCAAGTTCCAACTTTCTGTCTCACCAAAAGAGATGTTGAATCTATGAAGTCACTGGCAGGCCCAAGACACACTCAGAGAAACAGAAGGGAAAAGGAAGTTTAGAAAGAACAAACGTAACAGGATGGAGGAAGGCGCACCTGGAATGAGAGCTCCACTAGCTACCGCCTCCGTGCTAGTCAATGGTATCAATACTTTCCATGTCACTGCACTCACAGCTGGTGATATACACTCCCTAGGGCCACGAGGGGTTGTTGGTTTTCTGCAAGCAGCTGTAAAACATTAGAACTGGGAAGGCTGACATAATATCAGTGAACAGAAATTCCGACTCATAGAGGGTAGCAGCAGCAGAAGACGAAAGCTCATTTGTGTCAAGTCCTCATCTGCTGAGATTCAGAGGAATTTACAATAAGAAAATAAGAGATTCCCAGAAGAAAGTGTGAGAAATTATAGGAACTGGGTTAACCTATCAGGTTCCTAGCAGAGAATTTGGTGTTCCTCAGATAAAAGGTATTACCATGCCAAAAGATAACCACACCAATTACAGAAAAACAGAACTACAAAATAAAAGGTCGAGGTGAGTGATTTTCAAAACACCGTAGGGGTGCCTGGCTGGCTCAGTCGGCAGAGCATGCAACTCTCAGTCTCAGGCCCATGGGTTCAAGTCCCGCATTGGGTGTGGAGATTACTTAAAAAAATAAAATCTTTTTAAAAAAGTAAAATAAAGGTAGTTCTACGAAGCATGAAATTAAATCCCACCTTCCACTTGGAAAAACATTCTATGATAGTGTCAACCTCACATTAATGAGTATATGAAATCCATAGCTGACTCATATTTAGGAGACACCACAGCTTAATAAACATAGTAGTTCACTCTCACCACTTTCAGCAAGTCCTCTCCCAATCCCAGGATATGTGCTCGTGAACATAATTTAACCTAATACCCTGGCCTTCAATTATATATCCTTATAGGAATTTGTTCTACAGATTTACCTGCACATGTATAAAATGATGTGTACAAAGTGATTCATTACAGTACTGCTGCATTTGCAGAAGATAGGAAATGCCAGAATGTCCATCAATAGGGAAATGGTTAAACACAATAAATTCTCATTTATTATTATTCTCCCACCCCCACCGCCCACAAGGGGTAATCCCTCCAGCAACCCTTTGTTCTCTATATTTAAGAGTCTCTTATGTTTTGTCCCCCTCCCTGTTTTTATATTATTTTTGCTTCCCTTCCCTTAAATTCATCTGTTTTGTATCTTAAAGTCCTCATATAATATTTGTCTTTCTCTAATTTCACTTAGCATAATACCTTCTAGTTCCATGCATGTAGTTGCAAATGGCAAGATTTCATTCTTTTTGATTACTGAGTAATACTGAAGTGTATTTATATATATATATATATATATATATATATCTCACATCTTCTTTATCCATTCATCCATCGACGAACATTTGGGCTCTTTCCATACTGTGGCTATTGTAGATAGTGCCGCTAAACATTGGGGTGAATGTGCCCCTTCGAAACAGCCTATCTGTATCCCTTGGATAAATACCTAGTGGTGCAATTGCTGGGTCATATGGTAGTTCTATTTTTAATTTTTTGAGGAACTACTATACTGTTTTCCAAGGTGGCTGCACCAGTTTGCAGTGCAAAAGAGATCCTCTTTCTCCGCATCCTTGCCAACATCTGTTGCCTGAGTTGTTAAATGTTAGCCATTCTGACAGGTGTGAGGTGGTATCTCATTGTGGTTTGGGTTTGTATTTCTCTGATGATGAGTGATGTTGAGCATTTTTTCATGTGTTGGTTGGCCATCTGGATGTCTTCTTTGGAGAAGTATCTGTTCATTTCTTTTGCCCATTTCTTCACTGGATTATTTGTGTTTTGGGTGTTGAGTTTGGTAAGTTCTTTATAGATTTCGGATACTAACCCTTTATCTGACATGTCATTTGCAAATATTTTCTCCCATTCCATTGGTTGCCTTTTAGTTTTGCTAATTGTTTCCTTTGCTGTGCAGAAGCTTTCTATTTTGATGAGGTCCCAATTCTTATTTTTGCTTTTTTTTTTTTTTTTTTTCAACGTTTTTTATTTATTTTTGGGACAGAGAGAGACAGAGCATGAACGGGGGAGGGGCAGAGAGAGAGGGAGACACAGAATCGGAAACAGGCTCCAGGCTCTGAGCCATCAGCCCAGAGCCTGACGCGGGGCTCGAACTCACGGACCGCGAGATCGTGACCTGGCTGAAGTCGGACGCTTAACCGACTGCGCCACCCAGGCGCCCCTTATTTTTGCTTTTGTTTCCCTTGCCTCCAGAGATGTGTTAAGAAGTTGCTGTGGCCAAGGTCAAGGAGGTTTTTGCCTGCTTTCTCCTGGAGGATTTTGATGGCTTCCTGTCTTACATTTAGGCCTTTCATACATTTTGTGTTTATTTTTGTGTATTGTGTAAGAAAGTGGTCCAGGTTCATTTTTCTGCATATCGCTGTCCAGTTTTCCCAGCACCATTTGCTGAAGAGACTGTCTTTATTCCATTGGATATTCTTTCCTGCTTTGTCAAAGATTAGTTGGCCATATGTTTGTGTGTCCATTTCTGGGTTCTCTATTCTGTTCCATTGATCTGAGTGCCTGTTTTTGTGCCAAACCTTCTTGATTTTTAAACCACATAAATGTATTATCTAGACAAAAATTTTGATTAAATATATGTAATTTACCCACAAGAAGCTAAGTCTATGCCTTCCCCAACTCTTCTCTGCCTCGGTGTCCTTCAAGGATCAGATCACATAGCACTTCCTCTATGTTGCCCCAACTTGTTCCTTGTAACACTAGTATACCACTTCTCACAGTTAGTTGGGTGTTTGTCTTCCCGGGAAGCTGAACTCCTTCAGAGGAAGAATGATTCATCTTTTTATCACCAGCTCCTATCACAATGTCAGGACTTAGGCACCTCAAGATACATTTAATTTTTAAAATATACCTCAAGTGCATTGAATCAAATCAGTCATAATCCTTGTATCAAGGCACACACACTGCCTTTATTCTTCCATGGAAGAAATCTTTTAAAGTTTTTGTTTGTTTGTTTGTTTGTTTGTTTGAGAGAGAGAGAGAGAGAGAGAGAGAGAGAGAGAGAGCACGAGCCAGGAAGAGAGGCAGAGGGAGAGAATCCCAAGCAGGCTCCATACTCAACAGAGCCCATGTGGGGCTTGATGCCATGACCTTGGGATCATGACCTAAGCCGAAATCACGAGTCAGATGCTCAACTGACTGAGCCACCTAGGCACCCCCAAAATTTATTTTCTAATAATAGAGTCAATATCCATGAACCCATACCAAACTGAGAACTAGAACACTGACACTAAATTATATTTCTCTAGATGCTATCCCTTCCCTTTGCCTCTTTGAATCTAGACATAGAGCTTACAGCCTTCACAAAAATTAACTCGAAATGGATCACAGACAATACACTTGTCACCATCTTATCTGAAGGCTACGTTAATTTTCCTCCTCTGCCATAAACTAGGCCACAGAAGTCTAGTCTAGTCTTGACATCTCCCAGAACTTTAGACTGGGCCACAATATTAATCTGATTGGATCTGATGAGAGAGCGGTAGCAAATATGGTAGATGCTTTAGTAATAAGACATGCAAGCCACAGGGCAGGATATAAACTCCCCCCCTCCCCCCCAAAATTAAGGTGCCTGCCACCTCAGTGGTTTCTGGAGGTCCAGCCTTTACAAAGTGAAAGATAAGTTGCTGTCCTTTGCACTAAAATAAGCACACACACGCACACACAAAACCCCACAATGCTTGATAAGCTTTTATGAATTCTAGAGGCCACTTGATGTGTTATTTGGCCCACTAAATGATCAACCTGTAAAGCTGTCAGCTTTCACTGGGGAACAAAGAAAAGGCTCTGCAACAAGTTCAGGTTGTAGTACAAAAGTCGTGCAAGATGCCAGCAAATCAGATGATACTCAAAGAGATGATAGCTAATATGTTGCATGAAGTCTCTGGTAAGCTTCAATGAAACAATCAGAGTGCATACCTCCAGGGTTTTATAGCAAAGCTATGCCTTGTGGGAGACTGAATGCCTGACCATGGGAAATCAAGTGACCAGGTGACCCAAGCTGCCCAGAATTAATTGGGTGTTATCTGAACCACCCAACCAAAAAGTACTAAATGCAGCATTCATCAATTAAGATGAAAAAAAGCAGGCTGAGGCAGGTCTGAAAGATACAAGTGACATAAGCAGGTAGCTCAGACTCTAGTATGTAATACTGTACCTGCTTTCTTTTCACTCAGTCCAAACCTATAGCTTCATGTGCAGCTCCTTATAACCGGTTAGGTGAGGAGAAAGATTTGGGTCTGGTTTCCAGGTGTTTCTGCATTACATGCTAACACAAGCCAGAAGCAGACTGCTATAGTATTACAACCCAAATCAGGACAGAATGAAAAAGGGAAAAAAGGGAAATTCTCCCCCAAGGAGGGGGGATAGAAGAAGTATAGAACCTTTTTTTTTTTTTTTTTTTTAAGTTTGCTCATTTATGGGGCGCCTGGGTGGCTCAGTCGGTTAAGCGTCCGACTTCAGCTCAGGTCACGATCTCGCGGTCCGTGAGTTCGAGCCCCGCGTCGGGCTCCGGGCTGATGGCTCAGAGCCTGGAGCTTGCTTCCGATTCTGTGTCTCCCTCTCTCTCTGCCCCTCCCCCGTTCATGCTGTGTCTCTCTCTGTCTCAAAAATAAATAAACGTTAAAAAAAAAAAATTTAAGTTTGCTCATTTATTTTGAGAGAGAGAGGAAGCACGCATCGGGGAGGGGCAGAGAAAGAGGGAGAGATTGAGAATCCCAAGCAGGCTGCACTGCCAGTGCAGAGCCAGACATGGGGCTCAAACTCACAAACTGTGAAATCAGGACCTGAGCCGAGGTTGGTCGCTCAACCAACTGGGCCACCCAGGCGCCCCAGGGTATAGGACTTATAACAATATATATAGTTGTCTCCTTCCTTCACTCTGAGAGCCAAAGCTAGAACCTATTCAAGGACAGTGGTTAAAGGCTTGACTGGATGGTTAAAGACTTAGAACATAATTGGATATATGACAAAGTCTTAGGGAAGCAGCAATGTGAATGGACTTCTAACATTGTAAACAAAGAATGAATATTGTGTCCCAGGTGAATGTTCACAAAAGGCACCTTGCAGAAGAGAATCTCCATGAGATGGCCAAGATAATACATTCTGGAAATGAGTCTCTTCCCCGTGCAAACCCAGTGCTTACTTAATGGACCCATGTACAAAATGGCCATATGGCAAGAAAGCAAGCTTTGTATGGGCTCAACAACATGGACTTCCCCTCACCACAGCTGTTCTTGTTACCTCCATTGTGTAAGGCTTATCCTATCAACCACGAAGTCAAAGTTGAGTTCAAATACGGACTACCAACTACTAAGTAGCAGGTGTATTATAGCAGACCATCCATGGAGGGGAGGCAATTATATTATTGGAATGACACTATGGAATACCTGTTCACCATTATCACATTCCACACATTTTCTGTCCAAGAAACTCATTTCACAGCAAAATACATTCAGCAAATGGGTTTATGCTCATGTCTTTCACAATTTCATCATATACCTCTCACAGAAAACAGAAAAAAGAGCACTTCCAATGCATTTTATGAAGCCAGCATAATAACCTGAATACCAAAACCTGAGAAGGCATTATTAAGAAAATATTTTAGATCTCACAAAAAAATTAAAAACCCACAGAATATCCTAAACAAAACATTAGCAAACCAAATCTAATATTATATAAAGAGGATCTACTACATCACATTAAAGTGAGGCTGATTTTTTTTTAAGTTTATTTATTTCGGGAGAGAGCATGAAAATATACATGCATGAGAGCAGGGCAGGGGCAGAGAGAGGGGGAGAGGACCCCAAACAGGCTCCAGGCTCAATCTCACAATTGTGAGATCATGACCTGAGCCAAAAGCAAGAGTCGAACACTTAACCCACTGAGCCACCCAGGTGTCCCAAACTTAGGCTTATTCTGAGACTACAAGGTTTGTTTAGTATTTAAAAATCAACATAATTCACATTTACAAAATAAAAGAAAATTTTAATAAAAGTAAACATCCATTCATGATTTTTTAAAAATTTATTTTAGAGAGAGAACGTGCAAGTGTGAGTGGGGGAGGGGCAGAGAGGCAGAGAGAGAGGGAGGAGAGAGAAACCCAAGCAGGTTCCATATGGAGCCCCGTGCAGGGCTTGAACTCAAGAACCATGAAATCATGACCTGGGCCCAAATCAAGAAATCCCACGCTTAACCAACCAAGCCACCTGGGAACCCCCATTCAGGATTTTAAAAAAAAAAAAATTCTGGGGCGCCTGGGTAGCTCAATTGGTAAAGCGTCCAACTTCGGCTCAGGTCATGGTCTCACAGTTTGTGAGTTCAAGCCCCACATCAGGCTCTATGCTGATAGCTCAGAGCCTGAAGCCTGCTTCAGATTCTGTGTCTCCCTCTCTCTCTGCCCTTCCCCCGCTCACACTGTGTCTCTCTCCTTCTCAAAAATAAATACACATAAAAAAAACTTTTTTTTAAATTCTTAGGAATAGAAAGAAGGAAACTTCCTTAAACTGTAGTGGTTTTTATTTTTGTTTTTAATTTACAGGAAACCTTATATTTATAAAATATTGAGTCTTCACTATGAGATCAGGAATAAGACTAGTTCACTACCTTAGTGTTCACTAGTATCAAATTCTAAACTTTATTGTATTAAAGGTCTTTGACAGTGCAAAAAAAAGTAGGAAAAAAAGCTTACAGATTATAAAGAAAGAATTAAAACCATGATTTTGTACAGAAGATTCAAAAGAATTTACAAATTTTTGACACATATATGATAGTTCAGCAAATTTCTAGGTATAAAGTCTGTATACCTGTATTTCTGTATCCCCAAAAGAAAACTAAATCATTTACTACAGGATCAGATACTATCAAACACTAAGAAAAATCTAATGAAAAATATGCAAGCCTTATACACACATACACACCATTATTTAAATAATTACAATAAATGGTGGAATATACCATGCTCAAGGACTGGAAAATTCAACACTGTAAACATGTCAGTTCTCCCCGAATTTATTCAGATTCTGTGGAACTTGATAAACTGATTCTAATATGTATGTGGAAATGTGAAGAACCAAATATATCCACTAGGAGAGTGAGGAAAGAAAACAAAGTGATGGAACTTGTCTACTGAATATCAAAACTTATTATAAAGCTACAATAATTAAGAGAGTGATAAGAAACTAAAAATAGAACTACCCTATGGTCCAGCAATTGCATTATTAGATATTTACTCAAAGGATACAAAAATACACTCAAAGGGCACATGCACCCCAGTGTTTAGAGCATTATCAATAATAGCCAAACTATGGAAAGAGCACAAATCTCCACTGATGAATGGATAAAGGGGTGGTAACGAAGGGGTAGTGTGTGTGTATGTGTATATATATACATATACATATATATATATACACATACACACACATATACACAATACCAGTATTACTCCGCCACCAAAAAGAATGAGCTCTTGCCATTTGCAGTGGTGTGGATAGAGCTAGAATGTATTATGCTAAGTGAAATGAGTCAATCAGTGAAAGACTAATACCATTATGATTTCAACTCATGTGGAATTTAAGAAACAAAACAGATGAACATATGGGAAGGTGGAGGAAGAGAAGTGAGGGAAACCACAAGAGACTCTTAATGATAGAGAACAAAGTAAGGGTTGATGGAAGGAGATGGGTGGGAGATTAAAGATTAAAATTAAGAATGTATATTCATCAAAAAATATGTGATCCAAGGAAAGGCAAACAACAAAGTAGGAAAAGGGATTTCCACATACAGAATAAAGAACTCATATCCAGAATATATAAATTATTCCTACAAATTAATAAAAGAGATCAGAGACTTGAACAGGGACTTTACCAAAAAAGGAAATTCAAATAGCCAACAAACATTCAGGAGGTATCATTCCACCAGAATGGCTAAGATTAAAGACTTATCATACTGAGTGGTAGAGAGCATGTGCAGAAACTGGAGCTCACACTACTGAAGAAGTATAAATGGATAAACACACTTTAGAAAACTGTTTGGCAGAGTTTACTAAAACTTCACACCTTTATTCTCATTCTTGACCTGGATGAGTGTTATACAAGTATCCACTTTGTGAAAATTTACAGAGCTACTTTTCCTCAATGCCACACTTTAATTTTTTTTAAGCTTAGTCTTTTTTAATGTTTATTTTTATTTTTGAGAGTGCATGCATGAACGAGCGGGGAGGGGCAGAGACAGAGGGAGACAGAGGATCCAAAGCAGGCTCCATGCTGACAGAGTCAGTCAGATGCAGGACTTGAATACACAAACCATGAGATCATGACCTGAGCCGAAGTTGGTCACTCAACCGACTGAGCCACCCAGGTGCCCCACCAGACTTTAATTTTTAAAGTTCAGCGTTTTTATATTTGTACCTTCATCCTAACAAGGCAAGGACTCTAACATTTTCTTGGTCCCTTGACCTCCATCATGTTGATACTGTCTAAAATTAATTATGGGTATTTCCTCTTTTCTCTTTCTCGTCCTAGTCACACTTTACCCAGGTATCTAACCACTCCTTCTGCCTAGCTCTGATAATAGCTCTTGGACTTATTGTTGCTGAGCATTTTCTCAAAAAATGTTTATGATGTGGATTTTTGATTGGTAAATCTTAATGATTGTATTAAGCCCTCACATTTGAATAACAATTTAAATGGATGTAAAACTTTAGGTCCAATACTTTAAAAGGTTTTCTTACATCAGTTTTGCTCTTGAAAAGACAGATCTGATTCTTATTCCTTTATACAAGAAAAATTTTTATTTTTTACAAGAGTAACTTTTAGATTTTTCTCATTATCAGTATGTCTCTAGATGTGGGTACTTTCTTCTTGTTTGGCACTTCATGGCCCTTTCAATCTTTAATTTTTTCTTATCCTGGACCTCTTTTGTTACTTGAATGGTGGCACATCTACTTTGTCCTTCATCTCACTTAAATCTGCATTCATGTCTTCTTTTTTCTCTTTTGCTTCTTTCTGGGAGAATTTCTCAATTTGACTTTCCAACTCACTAACTCATTAATCAGCCGTACTCATTCAATTTTTATTCCACTTAATTATGTTATTTTAAATATGTTTTTTATATTTCAACTTGGCTCATTATTTCTTATTCTTATACCACACTGCTAAACTCTTCCCTTTTTTTTCTGTTTACAGGCTTAATTTTAGAGTCTGATGATCTTATGTAATTGAGTTTTCTTTTGAACCAGTGGCATTTCTTGGTAATCACTTTACTTTGGCTTGTGAACTCACTTACCTGATGGTATGGGCTCTTCTGAGTGATAGAATGCCCTGGGGAAAGGCTGAGGGCAGCAATCTGGGCTATGTTGGGGGTTCAAAGAGAGGGAAGAAGATAAAGCCCTATGGTGCACAGCCCCAACACTACAAAAACCACAGTAAATTATTTGTTTGTTATCTACGAAGTAACCTTTCAACCATAGCTCCCTCTTTAGACACCGTGGGAGAAATAGCAATTTCCTAAGGCATTTCCTAAAGTCTAGGGCCTACGCTGTAACCCATTAGTCCTTTAAGTCTGGAGGGGGAGGAGTGAACAAATAATGCACAAGCTAGTCAGTCCTTACCTGTTTTCCCCAAATCTTCACCCAAAAGGGTTTTGTGCTGCCCAGATTTTATCTGTGAGGACACCTGCAGCAGAGGTCTGGTTCACTGTACTAGTACCTGCTGTGAGAAAGCAGGCAAAGGCAACTGGTTTTCTCTAATGAATCTAGTCACATTCAGCCAGCCATACCCCCACCAAGAACCACTTCAAAACAGCTCCCATATCCCCTGTTTTACTTTTTTTTCTTGTAATTATTATCTAAACACACTAAAAGAAACATTCTAATCAAAATATAACAGAACTTTACATGGCTTTATTTATACATTACTGGTATTGAAAACAAACTTTATACAAAAAGTTTTATACAGATAAAAAAAATCCTTGGCTAGGCAAAGCCATTTATGTGTGTATGTACACACAACACACCTATACACAAAGTATTATACATCACTGTAATTATACATATTTACATATACACTATTTAAATTATTTTACAATGTACCAAAATGAGAGGCAATTAGAAAAGCAAATAAAAATGGATGAAAATGAACTAAATAATCATTGTTTCAAATGCTACAAAATTATTTTGAAAAATCTAGAAAAGAAAGTCATTTCTTTGAGGTTTCAATGCCATTTCGTTGTTGCTTTTATCTTAATAACAAGTTCTGTTCAAAAATAAATATCTTGACCAATAACAAGTGAGCAAATCAGACTGATGACTGGAACAAGCCAAACATGCTGACTTGAGATTAAAGCGTCAGCAATTACAAATGTAGATTTTTATTACTAATTGAATATGCCATGAAACTGCCCTCTACTTCCCCATTTAAAACATGAGGAATTCCAAGCTTCTGTGAAATATGCAATATCAATTAAGACTCCAAGGAATTCAGCAATTTATCTGTAATGTAAGAAAATGCTGAAGTTATGATTCTATTTTTCTGATGACCATTTTATAAGGTGTTGTTCTTTAAATGAGTTCACTCAGGTAACATCAGTGATAAAGAACTAGCTTTTTACAGACTCAGTTTGGTAACTTTATTGCTATATTCTGATTCTGGCAAGAATCTTATGAGACTATAGCACTTGGATGGAAAAAAAATCAGTTAAGAGAAAGATAGGAATAAAATAACCTACTATTTTTGCTATCATGCAAGCAAAAAAAATTTCAAGTAACAAATCCACTGAAGATTTTAGATTTGTAAAGGAATTTGGAAATTTTAAACTAATATGCATCACTTTCAGATACAAGTTAATTCTTTCATAAATGTATATATTATCTTCACAAGGGAATGGAACTCACATTTTAACATAACATTCAGGTAAAATAAAAACTCAGTTTTATTTCTTAAAGGCAGTAAAAATTTTAAAGCACAGTAAATCTGAAAAATAATCAGGCCATTTTAAAAGGTTCTTAAAGAATAAGCTTTTCTATTTAAATTCTCCATTATTCAATCTTACATTCTGAATTATGTAAATAGGATTTTAACTTCACAGTAAACTGCTAAATATCTTCTGAAGATCTCATTAGCAAACTAGTTGCTTAGAGAAGATATTGAAACAGGTTATCCACAGACAATAAAATTTACACTGGGTCCAGAAGTCGATTTAAACTTCAAAAATATAAGGACCCTTCACACTAAGATCTATGTCCAAATATGGATTCTTTTCAGATTTAATTTAATTTGAACTGAACTGAATTTGAAATTGGGTGTTCTGCATTCAAGTAATTATGATACAAATATACTGAAAACAGTGATAGGTTAAGTACCTTTACAACTTTCTTTATGTAAAGTCCAAAATATCTAAGCAATTGGTTCAGGCCTTAGAGAAAAAGAACCTGCTGATAATTATTGCCTGTACAGGAATGGCTTATATAATTATAAACCTGTAGGAATGGCTTAAATAAACTAAGAAAACATGTCAGTGAACATCATTAATAATTTAACTTGGTAAATCATGTCATCTATTCAGATGACAATGGATTTCATGTTTATGAATGATGTACGTTTTATATTTTAAAATATTTAGTACTCCTAATTAAAATTTGAAAAATACTAAATTTCAAAGACTACAGAGTTCACTGCCTGTGAAATATATGCTATTCAAGAATGTTTTATTTTTCTTCATCTATAAAAAATTTTTTGTTAATCATCAAATGGATTATCCCCTCCGCATCTTAGACTCATCAGCAATCAGAAGGTTGAGAAGAAATAGGATATGTCGGTTATACTCCAAAAAAAACAAAAAAAAGGGTTGAGGAGAGATGCCATGCTGATCTGAACTGCAGCAGGCTTCACTCTAAGCCACGTCTCTATGGATGAAGCAACCTTTGAATCCTGCATGAGCAACCATCCTCCAACCTGTGACTGAAGCAGAAACTAAACTGGATGTCTCTACCCACTACTCATATCTTCAATGACTAACAGGCCATTAACTGCACAGTTACAGTGTCAGATATTTACTTTACTGGTGTCCTGTAGCAGAACCATTAACTACCTGCATTTTGACTTTTCAAAGAGCTTCATTAGCTGCTGGAATCTTTCTGAGACCTGAAAAATTTTAAATGACGGTTAATTACAAACATCTCAATATATATATTTTCTTATCTGTGATGAATATTTTCACAAAACATCTAAAGACAAAGAAAGTTGCCCTCAATAATAAAAACATGAAGTAATGTTTGGAAAAATAAAATATCTTCATACTAAAGGTGATTGCTAGTTTAATTGTTCAATATTAAACATTCTTAAAGAAGTGAACATCATTATAAGACAAATGAGATCAAATAAGTAAATGGTAAGACAATAGGAAAAAATTAGGATTGTTCCCAACTACGTCCACAATCACCAAGATTTTATTTATTTTATTTCCTTAAGTAATCTCTATACCCAAAGTGGAGCTCAAACTCAAGATCCCAAGATCAAGAGTCACATGCTCTACTGACTGAGCCATCCCGGTGCCCCTTACCAAGTTTCTAACAGTCCTATGTAAAGAGCCATACTGTTAAAGAAAATGGTTAATAGGAGGCCCTGGGTGGCTCAGTCAGTTGAATGTCCAACTCTGGATGTCAGCTCAGGTCATGATCTCATGGTTCGGGAGATCAAGCCCCACATCAGCTCTGCGTGGACAGTGTGGAGCCTGCTTGGGATTCTCTCTCTCCCTCTCTCTTTGCCTCTCCCCCCCCCTTGCACGCTCTCTCTCTCAAAATAAAGAAACATTAAAAAATTTTTTTAAAGAAATTGGATAATATCTACGTACTTTAAACATGATAAAGGTTAAATCTAAATATAGTAGAAACACTTGTAAAATTATAGAAATGTAAAAATTGGGTAGTTACCTGATATGGATTTTTATTCAACTTGGCAGCTAAATAAGAAAATGTTTTCAATGATGGCCCTCTTTTTTGACACTCCAATAAAATTTCCCGGTCATCATTTCTGAAGAGAGAAAAATGTTATTTTAGTTTCTGTAGATTAGAGTAGAAAGGTAACAAAAATTCCAATGCCTTAATGTCTACAAATAGGAGGTGACATTTTTCTTAAAAGCCCACAGAAACAAACAAACTGCATACACCAAAATATGAACAATGATTATCTCTGAGAAATAGTATGCATGATTTTAATGTTTGAGTTCACACATATTTCCCAAAAAATTTAAAAAAAAATTTTTTTAACATTTATTCATTTTTGAGAGACAGAGTGTGAGTGGGGAAGAGGCAGAGAGAGACAGAATCTGAAGCAGGCTCCGGGCTCTTAGCTATCAGCACAAAGCCCGACGTGGGGCTGGAACTCACACACTACGAGATTATGACCTGAGCTGAAGTCAGATGCTCAACCAACTGAGCCACCCGGGGGCCCCCCAAAATTTTCTAAAATAAACCAATTTATTCTAATGACAAAATTAAAGGTTTTTTTTTTTTCTTAATCTACCTTTAATGTGTAGAGTACTTTCTTTTTAATATTTATTTTTGAGAGAAAGTGCACACGTTCACACACAGGGGAGGGGCAGAGGGAGAGGGAGAGGGAGACAGAGGATCCGAAGTGGGCTCTGCACTGACAGCAGACAGCCAGATGCAGGGCTTGAACTTGCAAACCAAGAGATCATAACATGAGCTGAAGTCAGATGCTTAACCCACTGAGCCACCCAGGTGCCCCAATGTGTACTTTTAAAATTAGGGCCCAAACAAGATCAAAGTCTTCATAAGCAGAAAAACCAAAAGTAAAATAGAATCCAGGTATTCTCATTCCCAGATTTGTTTTTCTACGTGATCTGAACCAGTGCGTGTTATAATCTCTGAGATACTATTCTGCCATCTATAAATTATCTGGAATGAAGGCATGGAAGACTGTGGTATTAAACAAAACTGGTTACCAGGGGGTTGCTATACAGTTCCCCTAGACCTTTGAGCATGTCCAGGACCAGAGGTTAAGAGCAAAAGCAAAGGGACAGTTTCTAGAGACTTGAGCTAAGCTCAAGGTGACAAGGGAGAAAGAATGTGGGACTCTTGGGGTGCCTGGGTAGCACAGTCGGTTGAGCATCCTACTCTTGATCTGGGCTCTGGTCATGGTCTCATAGTTGTTGAGTTTGATGGGGCTCTGTGCTGATGGAGTAGAACCTGCCTGGGATTCTGTCTCTCCTCTCTGCCCCTCCCCCACTTGTGCTCTCTCTAAATTAATTAATAAAACTTAAAAAAAAAAAAAAAAAAAAGGATGTGGGACTCTCAAATGGGGCAAAGAGCCAAACACCAACTGTTCCCCAAACATGCATGTCCCCACATTCCACTTCCCTCTCTCCCTCTGCCCCCACTCCTGCTTGCACATGCATGTTCTCCCTATCAAAATAAATATATTTTTAAAAATTAAATGCAATTAATTAAATAGAATAAAACAAATTAAACTAAATAAGTAAAATAAACAAAAATGGTCACCAATTTCAACATGATTCAGTTTCCCTCATTATGCACTCTAGTTAAGTCTGGAGAGCATGAACCTCTAGTCCAATGGTTCACAAATGTAGTCACCTTTAAATCTCCATTTCTTAAAAAGTTTACATGAAAGTCAAGAGGACAACCAATTGATGAAACTTTTTCGAAACTCCTAGTTTAGGGGAAAACTCAAATTACAAATGCACTTTTTGCCCGTTTCACCACCTGTCATTCTTCCTTTCTAAAATGTGGTTATATTCTTCCTTTCTAAAATGTGGTTATACCAGTTCCTTACAAAGAAATTTTAACCGAAAAAGTTTAAAAAAATTTTTAAAAGAACAGTGAAAAGTTATGTCCATGGTGCTAATGCACATACCTGGTTAAGAGCCACTGCTCTAAACTGTTCTATACTACAGTTGGACTGCACTCTAGAATGCATCCTCTACCAACTTTGGCCACTTTTGAAGTCAGTCCTCACTTGCCTTATTTTAGGATGGGATAAAACTATGATGACATGACAGAACAGATGCCTGGCCTCTCAAAATTTCCTGGTGACTTAAAAGTCTCAAGATTCTTACCTTGTCCATAAAACTATAATTTCTCCCTTCTTTTTAATAACATTCTTTGCAGAAAGGCTTATAGGAGAAGTGGCAGTTGCTGACAGCTCCTCGATCCCTGGGCTTGACTTCAACGATGAGGGATCTTTAGTCACTGCAGGGGCCTTTTTCTTACTGGCTTTCTTTCGGTGAGCTTCACCATTCTCAGCAGAATCATGGGTAATTTTCTTAGTCTTTTCCCTACTGGTTAAGTCTGTTTCCTTTCTCTGTTTTTTATGAGAATGATTTAGATCAGAAAGTTTTTTTCTCTTTTTAGGAGCATTATCCAAAGTCCCAGGCAACACTGAACTATCAGAATTTGATGCCGACTCTGGTTTTAAGTCATCCTTTTTTACTTCACATGAACTGGGAGGTTCTGAGGTCAAATCGATACAGGCTTCTTCAACAATGCATTCCAAAGGCCCGTTTGCCACTTGCACCTTTCCTTCCTTAGAGTTATCTTCATCCACACATATCACCTGACATTCCAAGCGTTCAACACCTAAAGCAGGATGGTTACTCTCATTTTTACTCTCACTTGAAACCTCTTGTGTCAAATCAATGAAAGCATCTACAGTATCAGGCTGCATATCATCTAGTATTTGAGCATTCTGATCCAAATTGCCTTCAGAGCATCCCAACTGATCAATATTTAAAACTGTTACTTCTATGAATTCCCCCAAGTTTTTGGTCTCAGTGACTGTATCTTTTGTGAGGTCTATATATGTGTCTGGAAGTTGATCCTCAACAGAATGTGAAATTTCTTCCATTGGAGGCAATTCCTCAATGCTTTCAGGTACTTTTGGTTCCCATACTTGATGCAACTTGAAACACTCATCAGCCACTTCATTACCATGACTCACTTTACCTGAAGCATCTTTAAGAAATTCGTATATATCAGGAACCTGTGTTTGTATCATACAGTCCTGTTCTTCAGGAGCTGATTTACTGCTGTCAACATTGTTGTTGGAATTTAATTCCTCCACAGATTTAAAAACTTCATTCTGACATGAAACACATTCTTTCTCCACTGCTTTATCTGCTTCCTTTTCCACTCTTGGCAACGATGCCAATGACTCGTCAGCCACCATATTCTGTTTAAGACTAGGGGAGGTAGATGGTGCAGCACGCCGTATTTTCACAATGAAATGATCATTGGACTTTTCCATTATGACAGCATGCATGGGTAGGTTGGGGTGGTACTGAAAGCCTGGAGTAACAGACCGACTTGTCCATGATGAAGAACAACTTGATTTGCTGCTCGAATTATCAGACTCCAGAGCTAAATGAATATCTTGTTCAGATGCATCCTCTTCTTCAAGTAAGGCATCTTCACTAAAATGGGCACTAATAACTTCTTCAGGAGTTGAACTAGACAAAACTTCAGGCTTTAAGAAACTGAGATGACCATCTGACTTCAGAGGTGATGGTACTGTTAAAGAGACTGCGAGATCTTCAAGAAGTATGGAGGAAATGCAGGGCTTGCTCTTTTCTGAACTACATCCATTATCTTTACTCAAAGCTATATTAGTGGACACTTCAAACATACAACTTTCATCCAACACATCAGGATGAACTGGCAAAGAAAGTCCTGAAGACAAAGATGGACCTTTCTCAGATGACAATAATGACCAATTGTCATCACTAATCATTTTAGGACATGGAGAAACCACCCCTGAAACCAGCTCGTCAGTTGTACAAGTTGGTATAGATTCGCACTTAAGACTCTCCAGCAGCTGTTTTTCTGGAGTCTTTAACTCCCACTCACTTTTTTCATTACAATTAACACTGTTATCCAAAAGATCAGAACCCTGTAACAAACTTTTGAATATTTCACCCATCTGTGCATCGCTCACTAAATTAAAAGTAAGGCTAGATGCTTGCTGTTCAGTAAGAATCTCGAAACTGCGTTCTGGCTTCAAAGCTGCATGCTGGGATGTTTGTGCATCCTCTATAGTGCTGCCTTCCATTTTTCCTGGCTTTGGGATGCTGGGACAGTTTGGTTCCAAGGAGTGTTCTTCAGACTGAGAGTTCTTAATGTTATCAAAGCAAGTGTTAGAACTTTTTTTAATGTCACGCTTTACTGTGTTAATACTGAAATTATCTTGAGGTTTTTCCTCAGATTTTTTACATCCAAGTGCAGACTTATGATTAACAGAATCTTCCGATTTGGGGGATTTCTCTTTCAGCATTTCTTTGCTGGAGTTGTCCACATTCCCCTTCTGACAGTTTGAATATTGTGCTTTCTCCTTATTTATCTTTTCACGTTTTCCTTCATCACTGTCACTGCCACAGTTTATGGAATCACAAAACTTTCCTAAGATTTTCTTAAGCTTTCCAAACAAATAATCCAGCTGTTCTTCTACAAACTTCCACAATTTTTTTTTCATATCTGGTAGCTGCTGTTCAAACAAACGATCCACAATGCCATTCTTTTTAACTTGCTTAAGTTTGGATTCTATAACATCACAGAGATTATTCTGTAAGGTAGTCACTGACTTTGAGATCTTGGATAAGTCAAGGTGTTTAATTAGTGATGTAAAACTCAAAATTGCTGATTCGATAATTCTATGAAATTGTATTAATGAAAATTTTACCTTGAATTTCATATAATTTTTCCTTACATGTTTTCTTAACATTCGTAACATGTGCATAATCTCTCGTACAGAAGAGGGTGCAGCAATAATTGGAACTATTTTTTCCAGGCTGGAGGTACTCATGGTCTTATCTTTCCTCTCTGTTTTTGAAGATCTGCTAGATTCACTTTGTCTATTATTATTCCATCTGCTTTTGGTCTGATGAATTTTTATAGATGTTTTCCTACTGTCTTTACCCAAGTGCATAGTACTTTTCCTACTTCCTGGGTTACTTTTTGCATTCTGGACTTCAGTAGAAGTTCTGGGTTTGGCACTTTTTTCAAAACTTTCTTGTGGTTTAGATTTTTCACTGTCGCTTATAATTTCTCCTTCTTCCAATTCATCTAAAGATGAATTCTTATGGTAGTCTGCATCTGTAAATTTGTCAGATTTGCAAACTGGCTTTTGATTTTCCTTATTGAGATCAGACTTGCTCTTAGAGGTAGATTGAGCCGAATCTGGTGGAAATATATCTGTGGAAGAGAAAAGTGTATTATAGTCACATGACAACTGAGTTCTAGTCATTTGACATTTCCATACTAAATATAACAAAAACTTAAGTACTGAGGCAACTCATTATTTTAATAGCTTTTTTTTTAGTAGAATGTTAATGACTAATATTTAATCATGTCATATGTCTTTTGTCACCATTTTTAATAGCTTTTTTTTTCTTAGTAGTATGTTAATGTTTAATACTTAATCATGTCCTATGTCTTTCCTGGCCTCAGTTGGTACTCAGTGATGGTGTGGTTTGGTCATTTGGATAACCATCAACCAACTGGTCAGGTATCTTTACTTCATGTTAGGATCACCTACTCTATACCATTTGATGATGGCTTTGGAATAAAAAATATATCTGAAAGCAAGCAAAGAGTATTTGAAACAACCTGTCCTACAACTCCCTTGTTTGTAAAAATAAGAGTTATCTAAATTTAGATTAAAGGCTCGATGTACCTCTCTAATTAACAGGGGTCTGAACAATATGTTAACTATGTTATCAAAAAAGAAAAAGCACTAGTTCTTCTTATATATTTTACAGTCTCACAAAAAGTTATAGAACATAATATAAACTATTACCTTTATGACTGTTATTACATAATGAAACTTGAGATGGGCTTTCCAGTCTAAGAACTTTTGCTACAGGTCTCACTGGACTATTCAGAGGACTGATGGCTTCTGGAATAGGCCTCAGGTGATTGAGGTCAATGCTCAAAACTGAATTCTCATCATCATTATATACTGAGTTTGTTTCACCGATTTCCATTCTGTTGTCCACTATCGCAGACTGCTGAAGTGAAGATTCTTGTGTCTCTTTAGGTGAGCAAGGCTCCAAATGACAAGACTTACTTTCATCCAATGGTGTATCTACAAGAGAAGGCTCAAATTTGGGGTTACCATCTTCTGAAAGGGCTACTGGCAAAATTTCAGTTTCTTCAACTGAAGGCTGCAAAATGCTGTCACTGGATTCAGCTACTTTTGTTGCAGAAGGCTCCTTCATCTCCATACCTTCAGAAACACTACAAGAATTTAAATCAACATTTCTTTTAGTATCCAATTCCAAGCCAAAGTTTTGAGAAACATTTGTTTGTAATATGTCCATTACCACAGGAACTGCTTCCCTGGCACCATTAATGGTTTGTTCCATTTCTGTTGATGATGGAAACAAGGATTCTGTTTGTTCCACTTCCACAGGTGCTGAGAAGGGAGTCTCTGTACCACAAATGGGCACATCACAACCCATAGTATTCTCAACAGACTTAACCAACACACTCTCTCCTTCCATTTTCCTTTCTGGATTACTGGTCCTGGCTTCAGATGCAACTGCAAGAGCATCCTTTGGTTCCAATAACTTTGATTTGGTTTCCTCTGCGGTATGTTCACTGACAGAGGAAACACATGTCACTGTTGTCGCCTGAACCAAGCACTCCAAATCACATATGCCACTGGATTTGGGGATATTGGTTATTTTCGGGTGGTTATCCTGAGAAACAGGCTGCTTTTTGGCAGGAGAAAGGGTTAAGTTCAATTTTTCCATAAAACTCAACTTTAAGTCTTTGTTTTTTGTTTCATTTGGACCACTGTCAGCTTTAATTGCAGGCTCTTTATTATCCGCTCCTTCAGAAACCTCATTGTTAGAGACTTCACCTTTATCACTTTTGGGCTCATTCTGTCTCTTTAAATTCGTAGTGGTTTTCTTAGTTTCTTTGCTAGTCTTCTGCAAATGTTCTGTAGGTGTTCTTTTTTCATTTCTTATATGCCTATTTTCTTCTTTGCTTTCTCGTTCTCTTTTCCTCTTATCTTCAGTCCTATGCCGTTCTGCTCTTAAAGGTGTATTTTCCCACTGGTGCACAGCATCAAATTCTTTGGAGTCAGTGTGTTTATGAGTTCTGCTGGATGAAAAAAAGGATGGACATCTTCCTTCTTGAAAACTATGATTACTTACACCCCTATCTCTTTTACAATCTTCCCTTCCTCTTCTCTCTTCTAGATGGTATTTACTTGAATTATGAGATTTTATTTCATTCTTGGAATGAGTAAGTGATGGTCGTTCAGATCTTCTCCAATGATCCTGGTCTTTTACTACGGATTTAGGTTTCTGATCAACTTTTCTTTCTTCTTTGTCTTGAGACTTAAGTTCTTTTCTATTTATAGTTTGTGATCTTTCACTTTGTCTTTCTAGTTTTTTGTCACTTTGAGATTCTACTCGAGTATATGACCTTTCTCTAAAGGTCTCTTTTTCCCAAGAGTTAATGCGTTCATTTTTATAATCCATATCTGTATTACTTTTAAACTTTGAATTTTTACTTTCAGCCTTTGGTTCACCTTTACCATATTTCTCAGGACGTCCTTGTAGCCTTTGACTAGCCTCTGTGTTCCTTGATTCACTATCACCACAACTAGAATTTAAGTCTTTCCGTATTCTATCCGTTCCTCTGCTATATTGGCTATGTCTAATATCTTTTCTCCCTCTTCTATTATCCTCATTTGAGATACTCTCACCAACCTGATAATGGGAACGTGACCAAATGCCATTGTTGCAGTGTTTTTCAGTAAATGGAGACAAATACAAAGTGCTCTTTTTTTCACAATGTGATTTTCCTTCCTTTTCGGGATTTGGCAGTGAAGTGCTATGATGTACATCTTTAGAAACATCACTTTTCACTCTGAGATCAGTCTTTGCACAATCATCCAAATGGGGAGATTTGGATTTAAGATCTTTTGTTTTAACTATATCTGGTGTCCTTAGAGTTTTGTGATTATTTCGAAAATGTGAGAACTCAGACAGTCTGTTGAGAGATAGAAATTCACAACAAAAAACAAAGTTAATTGCTTTTTAATGATCCAGATTTTAATCACATGCAAAACATTTTAAAATTCAGGGGTCCCCACACTGGCAAAACTGTTTTACTTCATATAAAGATGTGAGTGATGCTTACCAGCTTCCAACTAAATGGGCCTGTTTTCAAAACAAGGAACTCCCTTTCATTTGCTTTGTTCAACAAAGACTAGAGGACCTCTCTGTTCTATCAGGCCTTACCAAGGTCTTCCAGACTTCCCTCACCACAGGTGGATAACTGCCAAACTAACCACAGATTCATTTCTTTTAGAACAAATAACATTATTTTCTTGCCCTCACTCACTCTAGTGCAACTGAAACAGAAGGAAAAGTAAAATGTTGCCAGACAACACAATCATAGAGTTCTACGTAGCTCTCTACCCTGGTTTTCTGTTTCACATACAATCCCACAGTAAACCAAAGCATCAATAGCCATCTTAAAGTGCCACATACTATGCAAAAATAAAGAGAAATATAGAGTTGTGATTCTTTCTTAGGGAAATGGCGTGTATTTATTATTTAACCAAAAAGAGTCTAAGTCTTAGGGTTTTATATTAGTGTTTCAGAAAACTGGCAGATTTCCTAACAATAATAGGCAAATAGCTCATTTTAGTTCTCAGTCCATCTTCCTGAACTTCCATAACTTCTCTAAATCTCCATAAATCTAATCCTAATCAGTACTAAATGTACAGAGAACACCAAAATTTAAAAGACTCAGGAGAATAAGGGGAGATTTTAATTAAACAAAAGAGGATATGGGAAATATACAATCTAAAACAATATATAGATCTTATATGGATCTTATAATGGGTTAAGTTATGTTCTCCCCAAAATTCATATGTTCAAGTCCTAACTCCCAGTATCTTACAATGTGACTTTGAGGAGAGGGTCTTTACAGAGGGGAATCAAGTTAAAGAGAGGTCACTAGAGTGAGCCCTAATCCACTATAACTAGTATCCCTATAAAAAAGGGAAATTTGGGGGTGCCTCAGTGGCCCAGTCAAACATCTAGCTCTTTATATCAGCTCAGATCATGATCTCACGGTTCGTGGGATCGAGCCCCACAACGGGCTCTGCACTGACAGCACAGAGCCTGCTTAGGATTTTCTCTCTCCCTCTCTTTCTGCCCCTCCCCAGCATGTGCACGCTAGATAGATAAAATACTATCAAAAGTTTTAGGGGGAGCCTGGCTCGCTCAGTTGGAAGAGAATGTGACTCTTGATCTTGGGGTCATGAGTTTGAGCCCCACATTGGGTGTACAGATTAGTTAAATAAATAAACTTTAAAAAAAAAAAAAAGCTTTATTTAAAACAAACCTTTACCTTACACACTTTCCAGAATTTATACTCTTAAATTTTCACCTTACATTATGTATATGTTTTCTATTAAACGTGAGGTTTCAGCCAAATGATAAACACCAGTAGAATACCAGATACAGGTCACAATTAAAAAGTGAAAATAACTGGCAGAATGTTTATTAGATAAGGTATAACCACATGAATTAATCTAATGACATAAGTCTCATCATTTATTCACCCAGTTTCTCTCTCCACCCTGTTAAAACATCACAACTATCCCCTAAAAGATTTAAATATGTATAAAATTTCCCCAACATTTCAGGAAGCAATCATACTAGCTGCACTGGTGCGATTTAGTTTAGTAAACACACAGCCATCTTCATTTCCAAAAGACCTGAAGTGCTTTACAGTATCACACAGTCTACATATAAAATTACCTTCATTCACCTGTCAATCATTTATTGACCATCTGCCATGCGCCAAACTCTGAGCTAAGTGCTTGATAAAATGGTGAAGATACACAGACATGGTCACTGCTCCCATGAAGCTTACAGTTTAGTGAAAAGATAGATACTAAAAGATAATTCTAACCCACAGAGCTCTTAACAGAGATAACAGGGAGATTAGAAAGAGAAAGATACTAAAGAAGTAACCCCATTAATGACTTTAAAAATTCTAAGTGTAAGAGGAATAACAGACTAATACCCCTGTGAAAAAGACCTGAGGATAGGTTGGTTTTTAGCAAGTGGAGGATGGGAAACAGGTGGCAAAGGCAGAGCTCATGGTACATCCAAGGAACCAAAAGAATGCAGAAATTCCAGAGCTATGATGCCTAGGGCAAAGGTAAACACTAAAGGCAAGGCCTGAAAAGTAGTTTAGAACCATACTGGGAACAGTCTTGTGGGCCACGTTCAGATTTATGATCTTTTATCCTAAGAACAATGAGAATCCATTGATGTATTTTAATTAAGAAAAAGGGTAGGATGGAGTAATTCTATGATAGTGAGATGTTCAGTGTGGTTTAAAAAGTGTCCTGTGTGGGGCTTTTATACTGAGAAGAGATGAACCAGAGGTGGAAAAGAGCAAGAATGGATGCAGAAATACCAGCACAAAGGCTACTGCCAGATGAGAGTTGATAGGTAACAATGATGGTAAAATCGGAGAGAAATGAATAATTTGAGAGATTATAAAGACATAAAAATCAGCAGAACATGGTAATGAATTAGGTCTGAGGGACGATTAGAGAGGTAAGGGTCAATGACAGCTTCTAGGCACAGTGACTATGTGTCCCAGTTTGCCAAGTAATCTCAGTGCAATTATTAATAGCATGCCCTTCTACTCTCAAAAGGGTCCTGGTGTGGGCAATAAATTAAATGGCCAGTCTACCCCTAGGTCTCTGGTTTACACCAGCTGAATAAATGATGGAGAACCCACTGAGTAAGAAACAACTGAAGAGGTTTGATCATAAATTCCATTTTGAATGAGGTAATTTTGAAAATTCTGTATAGATGTGAAGTAGTTATTTCTATATAAATGGAACTGATGTAGTAGGAGTGAGATTACTTCAAATGAATATACTGACAGAGAAAGGAAAAGACATAGGTCTGAGTTTTAAGAATTCCAACCTAGTCAAGTACAGAAGAATAAACCTCAAGTTAGGAAGAAAATTAAGAACCATGAAAGCCAAATCAAGAGACTATTTTCAAGAAAAGGTCAATTATGTCATATAATGTGTGAGGGTGGTTAAAATGAGAAATCAAAACTATTTGATAGACTTAGAGGCAGTCACCGTTGAGCAAAATGACAGCTATTTGGGTGTACCAATGGAGGCAGAAGTCAGAGTGAAAGGGGGTCAAGAGTGAGTAGAAACATAAAATGAAGACAGCAAGTTTAGATAACTGCTTTGGAGGTTTGACTATGCAAGGGAAGGAAACATGAAATTCTCTGGAAAATACTGCCTCCAACCAAAATTTTAAAAAGAGAGAGAATATTAGTCATAGTAAAACCTTAAAGACTTAATAAAATGCATGATTTTCATCTTTCCACTCAAAAGTTTAAAATATTCCACATATCAACAGCCATGAAATTCATAAACAGATCCATACCCCTCAATTATACCTTTGGTGAAGATTATTTATTTCTTCATCCTTGCGATTTATTTCCACTCTAGCAGTTTTGATAAGTGCTGAAATATTCTTCTTAAGAGACTGGTTTTCATTTTTTAAGCTGAAATTCTAAACATCATAAAATATATTTAAAGTATATATATAAATAAAGTATAGGTCTACAGGATTATTAAACTTTTACTTATATAATACAGCTAATGTTTACTGAAAGCTCTAACTGCAAGCCAGGCATCACGTTTTTTATCTTGTGTGATTCCAAAAAAAGTCCTACGAGAAAGAAGTACTATTATGTTCATTATACAGCTGAGATTCAAAGATAACAGACACCAAACAAAGGCCATTTCAAGTGAAACTACTTAAAACATGGATCAAGGGGCACCTGGGTGGCTGTCAGTTAAGCACCCAAGTCTTGATATTGGCTCAGGTTGTGATCTCGTAGTCATGAAATAAGACACTGCACTGAGCATGGAACCTGCTTGGGATTCTCTCTCCCCCTCTCTCTGCCCCTCCCATACACACCTGCGTGCACATGCTCTCTCTCTCAAAATAAATAAACATTAAAAAAAAAAAAAAAGCCAGGTTCAAAATGAAAAGACAATAACAAGAAAAAAGTTCTGCCTGGGTTATTACCTTGAAAACTGAAGATAAAAATGAGAAGGCTTTATTATACTTAACAACTCACGTTTAACTTACAACAATGTACTAATTCTCAAATGAACAAAGAATGAATTTAGGATTGGCTAGTTATTTGGGGGGAAAGGGAAACGAAGAGAAACAACTTTACCAAAATAAATAAATAAATAAATAAAAATCAAAACAAGACATGACATTCCTGTATTCTGCAGCACGCTCACCAAAAAAGTCACTCTTGCGAAAGTATGAAGGTATCACCACCTTCCCCCAACAGCCATTCTAAATCTTTGCTCCTCAAACCATTCCCTTTTAAAACACCCGGTATCGGGGCTCCTGGGTGGCTCAGTCACTTAAAGTGTCCAACTCTTGATTTCGGCTCATGCCATGATCTCACAGTTCACGGGTTCAAACCCCATATTGGGCTCCACGCTGATAGAACAGGGCCTGCTTAGAATTCTCCCTCTCTCTCCCTCCCTCTCTCTCTGCCCCTCCCAACTTGTGTTCTCTCTCTCAAAATAAATTTAAAAAAAAAACAAAAAACAAAAAAAATACCTGGTATCATCTCCATTAATGTTCTATTATTTGTTAACTAGTGTAACAGATTTTTATGCCGGTGCCATTTAACAAATCAGTTTTCCAATATCATTTTCAGTGACACAGAAAATAATGCATGTTTCTGCATACTTGCTATATCATTTAACACTAAAAAGAAGAATTTCCTTATAAACCGCCAACACTTAAGCATTTTAATTTCTAACAAAAAAAAATTATTACATTTTGATTTTAAAATAACACAAAAGGCCCTAGGGCCTCAATAAAACTTCCCTTCAATGACTGGAGCAGTAAAAGAAAACAGAGAGGCAAAAATACTCATAATAATCCTACCTGTGTCTGTATTTCCTTAAACTTTTTCATCAGCTCTTTCATTTGCAGCTGACATTTACCATATTCTACTTGCAACTGTAAGATATAAAAAGATTAAGCATCATCCTAAATTATTTTCTTAGCTTATATGACACTTCGGAATATTTTAAAATTTAGAAAATCAACCCCCTACAAAGGATAGACAAGGTCTATTTCTACTAACAGATATTTAGTAAAACTACTAGTTTTTAACATTGTCTCAACCAAAACACATCTTGTTAAGTTTCACATTCAATCTCCAGACCTTAAAATTCAAATAAGGTAGAAAGAAATTCATCTGAATTAAGTCTTGGGACATTTTATAACTTAGTACAAATCATGAAAAGATAAAATGTTTTATCATACTGACTGCCTGTTGAGGTTTTATATATTCACTTAAATTTAATCAAGCAAAATTATAACTAAATTTAGACAAGCATTCAGAAAAGATTTTAAAAAGCAGATCTGAAGACAGAAACTTAAATATTCTTTTAGACTAAGAGCTATTTCTTCAACACAGAATGTTTAATAATAAGCTGATGTCTGCACTTCAGAAGTTACAAAAGGTTAAAATAACTCTGTCCTTAATTCTGGCAACCCATACATCATTATATGTTGCCTCCTTTGCAGTTCCTTCTTCAGTCAGGATTTCTTCATATAAATCCAAACAATTTCTGGATGGTACACACGATTTGGAAGCACTGTCTAAAACAAACATACAAAAAGCCCTTAAATTAAAACATGTACTTTGAGATTCAATGCAATCCCTATCAGAATTCCAATGTCATTTTTCACAGAAATAGAAATAACAATCCTAAAATTCGTATGAAATGACAAGACTGCAAATAAAAAAGCTGTCTTGAAAAAGAAGACCAAAGCTGTAGGCATCACATTTCCTGATCTCTAATCATAATACAAAGCTATAGTAATCAAAACTGTATGCTATTGGCATAAAAACAGATATACAGATCAATGGAGCAGAATACAGAACCCAGAAATAAATACAGTAAATTTATGTATGACAGACAAGTGAAGAATATACAATGGGGAATAGATAAGCTCTTTCCATAAATGGTATTGAGAAAACTGGACCCCTATCTTACTCCATGCACAAAAATCAACTCCAAATGGTTTTTTTTTTTTAATTTTTTAAAATTTACATCCAAATTAGTTAGGATATATCATCAACAATGATTTCAGGAGTAGATTCCTTAGTGCCCCTTACCCATTTAGCCCATCCCCCCTCCACAACCCCTCCAGTAACCCTCAGTTTGTTCTCCATATTTATGAGTCTCTTCTGTTTTGTCCCCCTCCCTGTTTTTATATTTTTTGTTTCCCTTCCCTTAGGTTCATCTGTTTTTGTTTCTTAAAGTCCTCATATGAATGAAGTCATATGATTTATGTCTTTCTCTGACTAATTTCACTTAGCATAATACCCTCCAGTTCCACCCACGTAGTTGCAAATTCTTTTTGATTGCCAAGTAATACTCCATTGTACATATATATACCACATCTTCTTTATCCATTCATCCATCAGTGGACACTTGGGCTCTTTCCATACTTTGGCTATTGTTGATAGTGCTGCTATAAACATGAGGGTGCATGTGTCCCACTGAAACAGCACACCTGTACCCCGTGGATAAATGCCTAGTAGTGCAATTGCTGGCCCGTAAGGTAGTTCTATTTTTAGTTTTTTTGTGGAACCTCCATACTGTCTTCAGAGTGGCTACACCAGCTTGCATTCCAAATGGGATTTAAATGTGAGACCCAAAAAGTCTTAGAGAAAAAAAAAAGGAAGGGGGTAAGCTCCTAGACATCAGTCTTGGCAAAGATTTTCTGGATTTCACACCAAAAACAAGGGAAACAATAGCAAAAATAACAAGTAGGACTACATCAAATTACAAAGCTGCAGCATAGGAAAGAAAACCATCAACAAAGTGAAAGGCAACCCACAGAATGGGAGAAAATATTTGCAAATTAAGTATCTGACATAGGGTTAATATCCAGAATATATAAAGAACTCATACCACTCAACAGCCAAAGGAAAAAAAAAAAAATCTGACAGAAAAATGGGCAGAGAAACTGAATAGACATTTTCCCAAAGACATACAAATGGCCAACAGGAACATGGAAAAGTGCTCAACCTGACTAACTGTTAGGGAAATGCAAATCAAAATCACAATGAGATAACACCTTACACCTGCTAGAATGGCTATCACCAAAAAGAGGAGATAAAAGCTATAGAATAGGGAATATAATCAATAATATTGTAATAACTTTGTATGGTGACAAATAGTAACTACACTTACCATGATGAGCACTGCATTAGGTACAGAATTGTCAAATCACTATTTTGTACACTTGAAACTAATATAACACTGTATGTCAACTATACTTCAATAAAATAAATGAGTAAGTAAAAAATAAAAAGCACCAAACACTTGCCACACTTAGTAAGTAAATGTTCAGTAAAGACTGCTGTTATCAGAGACCTCCCCGATTAAAAAAAAACAAAAAACAAAAAACAACCATGAGATAACAAGTGTTGGCAAGGATGTGGAGAAAATAGAATACTTGTGCAAGATTAGTGGGAATGTAAACCAGTGCAGCTACAATGGAAAACACTATGGAGGTTCCTCAAAAACTTAAAAATAGAAATATGATTCAGTAATCCCACCTCTGGGTATTAATCCAAAGGATATAAAAGAGGATCTTAGGGCACCTGGGTGGCTCAATTGGTAAAGCGCCTAACTTCGGCTCAAGTGGAAGTGGTTCATGGGTTTAAGCCCTGCATCAGGCTCTCTGCAGTGTACAGAAAGCTATCTGTAATCAAATGCTCTACCACTAGACTATTACTATGGTGATCATTTCACATTATATACAAATACTGAATAATTATGTCGTATGCCTGAAACTAATATGTAATAGAGTCATAAATATGATCTCACAGTTCATGGGTTTGAGCCCCGTATAGGGTTTTTGCTGTCAGTGCAGAGCCCACTTCAGATCCTCTGTCCCCCCCTCTCTCTGCCCCTTCCCCACTCAATTTCTCTCTTTTCCTCTCTTTCTCTCTCTCAAAATAAATAAATAAAAACTTAAAAAAAAACCCCAGGATCTCAAAGAGATATCTGCACACCCATGTTCACTGCAGCATTATTCATAATAGCCAACATATGGAAACAACCTAAGTGTTCATTAACAGATGGTTAAAAGAGATGTGGCATATGTATACAATGGGATATTATTCAACCATGAGAAAGAAGGACCTCCTGCCATTTGCACTAACATGGACAGACCTTGCAGGCATTATGCTAATTGAAATAAGTCAGAAAGAGAAAGACAAATAGCACATGACATCAACTTGTATGTGAAATATAAAAATGCCAAATACATAGAAACAGACTAGAACAGTGGTTACCAGGGGCTGGGGTGACAGAAGAGATATTGATCAAAGAGTATGAACTTCCAGGGGCCCTTGGGTGGCTCAGTTGGTTAAGCACTCTTGATTTCAGCTCAGGTCATGATCTCATGGTTTGTGAGTTCTAGCCCCACATCAGGCTCAGTATTGACAGGGAAGAGCCTACTTGGGATTCTCTCTCCCTCTCTCTCTGCCCCTCCCCTGCTCATGCTCGCTTGTGCTCTCTCTCTAAATAAATAAATAAATAAACTTTAAAAAACCAGAATATAAACTTCTAGCTATAAGATAAATAAGGTTTAGGGATCTAAAACACAGCAGAGTGATGATAGTTAATCATACTGTGTGTATTACATACTTAAAAGTTGCTAAGAGAATAGATCTTAAATGTTCTCACCACAAGAGAGATGGTAATTATGTCACGTAATTGATGCAGGCTAATTATATCACATAATTGATGCAGGTAATTATGTCACATAATTTAACTAAGGCTAAAGTGGTAATCATTTTGCAACGTATAAGTGTATCAAATCAATACTTAAACTTACACAATGTTACGTGTTAACTATATCTCAATAAAGGTGGGGAAAATAGAAAATATGTGTCAAGCTTTTTGATGTTGTGTCTCCTGCAAATCAAAGGGCTATATATTTCTGCATCTCCTGCATTTCATCCAAATCTATACTGATTGGTTGGAAAGCCAATTTACCTAAAATACTTATGACAACAAATCAGATGTGAGGACCATATTTGTTCAAAGCTTTGAGAGATTTGATTATGGAAAGGTTTCTAATTTGGATAGGTCATTAGACTCTCTCCATACCAGTCTTACTGATACATTTGTTTGTTTGTTTGTTTAATGTTTATTTTTGAGAGAGCGAGACAGAGACAGAGAGAGAGAGAGAGAGAGCCAGCAAGCGAGCAAGCACAAATGGGGGAAGGGCAGAGAGAGAGAGGGAGATCAGAATCTGAAACAGGCTCCAGGCTCTGAGCTGTCAGCATAGAGGCCTGACAGGGCCTCGAACTCACAATGCAGGGCTCGAACTCACAAACCACGAGATCATGACCTGAACCAAAGCTGGATGTCCAACAAACTGAGTTACCCAGGCACCTCTTACTGATACATTTGAAAACATTTATAGTAACTACCCTTTTCAAAAGTTCTAATATGTAAGCCATGACAGTATGAGTAGTAATATATGTATAGACACCACCAGCAGCTGCATTTCAATGTACAAAATATACTTGCTCTAGGTCCAATTAAATCTAAGACCTAGATGAATAGCAAAACTGAGTGCTAATTTGTTTTAGTGATCAAACTTTGGTCAAAAAAATAATTACCTAAGTATAACCATTTCAAAGAATGGGCAAATTGTTCAGGAACTATGTATTACTCCCAAGAATTGGCAATAACAAAATAAATACTTCCAATACACTGACCAAAGAAAATGAAACTTTTATTTTAGAATTTACATACCAGAAACAGCACTGTCCAACCCAGCATATATGTCCAAAGAACCTTCATCATTATTTTTAAGAGGAGAAGCTGCAGGAAAATCAAAGATAATTAAAACTGACTTCATGCAGTTAGTGAAGTTTTTCTAATCCAAGACAGAGACTTTATTAGTCTTATACCAAAAAACACAATTGTTTACAATTTTTAAACATCCTTATAAATAGAAAGATCTCAATACACAGATTTATGACTCTATTACATAAGATTTAGACTTAAAAACTCACTTTCAAAAACAAACTTGTGAGAAGGTTCCAATTCCAATAATAGCAGAGTGGTTCTATCAGACCAATCCTCCTGCTGATAACAACTATAAACTCTAAGCAAATTATTAAAAGCTATCTGTAGTCAAATGCTCTGCCACTAGACTATCATTGTGGTGATCATTTCACATTATATACAAATACTGAATCATTATGTTGTATTCCTGAAACTAATAGGATGTTATAAGTATAATTATACCTCAATTAAATAAGAAAAAAAAGGCAATCTGAAAATCTAAAAACAATCCAAAGAGGGCAAAAACTGAATGGGAGACAACACCTGAAAGGAGAAAACAGTCTTGTATGCATTCCCTATCCCCCTTTATTAAAATTTTTTGTAGAAGGATAAGCCCTAGTTGGAGCCACAATGAGCAGTGAAAGCTTAGATGGAAACCTCTGGTCCCAACAGTTTGAATAATGAAAGAAAAAAATTGGGGAATGATAACAGCAACTAGAAACTAAGAAAGAAAATCCAGAAAGAGTATTCCCCAATTTGTGCCCAAATCTCCAAGTGACCTCCAAACTACATAAGTAAAGGTGAGAACTCCAAAATGTCCAGTTAAAGCTAAAATATCTGAACAGAGTTTTTAGCTGCTATCCACTACAGGTAAGACAGAAGTTTAAGTTCAGCCAAGTTAAATACTTGCTAAAAGTAAAAACAATATAGCATAATCCAGTGTCTCTAGAACATAACAGAATTGAGCATCCAGAATGCAATCCAAAAATTACTACATAGGAAATCTTGGCAGAGAAACAGAAACCATTAAAACAAAGAATGAGGGATGCCTGGCAGGCTCAGTTGGTGGAGTGCAACTCTTGATTTTGGGGTCATGAGTTTGGGCCCCACAATGGATGTAAAGATTACTAAATTAAATAAATAAAAAATAACTAAAACAAACAAGCAAAGAATGAAAATCCTAAAACTGAAAAGTGCAATATCTAATGCAAAAAAAAAAAGAAAAAAAATTTTCACTGAAGGTGCTTAACAGTAGAGCCAGTGAACTTGAAGGTAAATCAATAAAAATTACCCAATCTGAAGAATAGAGAGAAAAAGATTTAAAACAAATAAACAACAACAAATGTCTTAGTAACCTTAGCAATATCAAAAGTTCTCACATACTGTATATCTGCAGTCCAAGAGGAAAAGAGAGAATGGGGAGGAAAATGATACTGAAAAGCCATTAGAGGATACTAGGACTAGAAACAATAAATAACAGAGTAAATATAAATAACAAATTTTTCTTAATTTCTTTTAATTCCTCTTAAGTTTTTAAAGATACGTAGAATGATATAAAGTAAAAATTGAAGCTCTGTATCATGAGGTTTATGACATCTTTAACATAAAAGGATGGATGAAGGTTAAATAAAACTATACATACAAGATTCTACATCTTAGGTGAAAAAGTACAATACTAGGAAGTAGACTACAAAATGTTAAAGAGGTATACTCCAATCCCTTAAGCAGCCACTAAAAAATAATGCAAAGAGGTGTTGTAGCCCAAAAAGCTAATATATAAATTAGAATGAAATTCTAAAATATACTCAACATTTGAAAGGAGGTAAGAAAATCAGAAGGAAAAAAAAAGATGAGAAAAACAAAGTATTAAAATGATAGATTAAAATCCAATCATAATAATAAAGAAAATGTTGGGGTTACCTGGTAAAACAGGAACAAAAATAGCAGATTAAATAAAAGTATTATATCAATGTTAAATTTACTGAAATTTTGATAATTGTGCTGTTCTTATATTAAAAAACCCAAGTTTTTCTTATGAAATACACACTTAAGTATTTGGGAGTAAAGGACCATAATGTATTCAACTTACTCAAGAGTAACAAATACCTATTTTATATTTCTTTGGATAGAAAAATAAATATCATTACCACTCATATTGACAAAGTTGTTAATTTCATTATATTTGAGAGCCTTAAAAGCCCTGTAATAATAAGAAAGCTCACATTTACTAAACATTTCCTATTTGCCAGGCACCTTACTATGTTAATTCATTTATGTGTGGGAAGAAAGAGTTGCTGACAGTGTTTTCAATGAGAATAAATGATTTTGCAATTAAATACACTTAGAAAGACAGTTCAGAAAGACAGGTCTTACCAGAAAAGACATCAAATAAACTTGTTCCATCACCATTGTCATCATCTGCTGCCATGATCCTATTTCCTTTTGACAGTCGCCATCTAAAGCATGAAATATAAAGATTTTTCCATTGTTAAAATCAACCTCACAATTCAGAGAATAAACCTAGCTTTCAGTTAAAAAGCAATTTTTAGGGGCACCTGGGTGGCTCAGTCGGTTAAGTGTTCTACTTTGGCCCAGGCCGTGACCTTGCAGTTCACGAGTTCAAGCCCTGCATCAGGCTCGGTGCTGACAACTCGGAGCCTGGATCCTGCTTCAGATTCTGTGTCTCCCTCTCTCTCTGCCCCTGCCTTGCTTGCACTGTGTCTCCCTCTCTTTCTCTCTCAAAAAAAAAACATTTAAAAAAATCGTTTTTAGGGGCGCCTGGGTGGCTCAGTCGGTTAAGCGGCCGACTTCAGCTCAGGTCACGATCTCGCGGTCCGTGAGTTCGAGCCCCGCGTCGGGCTCTGGGCTGATGGCTCAGAGCCTGGAGCCTGCTTCTGATTCTGTGTCTCCCTCTCTCTGACCCTCCCCCGTTCATGCTCTGTCTCTCTCTGTCTCAAAAATAAATAAAATGTTAAAAAAAAAAATTTTTTAAATCGTTTTTAAAAACAGCAATTTTTAAATTTGGACACAATGAATAAGTTCACTCTCTACCATCACTTCAAAAAAAGTGCCTACTGTTTTCCAAAAGCTTAAGCTTACTTATTATGGCTAAACCATGTCACAAAGTAAATGATACTAATTTTATAAAATAGACCAAAATACAAATTAATTTTTATACAAAAATAAGCCAATATCATACTAAATAAGTACAACTACATGATGAGTTCTGTGAGTCCTCTTAGCAAATCATCAAACCTGGGAGCAGTCTGGGGAACTCCAGACATACGTGTTTTCACCAATAAGAGTGTAAGACAGGTAAATAGTAAAGAATTTGATACCATACTAGGGTTTGTAAAGATGTGACAAAAGACATACTCTCATACATCACCCAAGTATGTACTTGCACAAACTCCATGGAGGCAATTTGACAATAGCTATCAAGTTTTTATATGCACATAATCTTTGACCCAACAAATCATATCTAGTAATTCATTCTGAGAGATATACAAGCACATGGTTACAAAATATATATACAGGAAAATTCAATGTAGTGCTATTTGTAGCAAGAAAAAAGCAACAGAAGTATCCAAAACAGCTAAAAAGAGAAAGAAAGAAAGAAAGAAAGAAAGAAAGAAAGAAAGAAAGAAAGAAAGGGAAAACCTGACTTATCTGACATTTTCCATTCTGCCAGTAAAGTCTGATGAATGATGCCTGTGGTCAATGAACTATGGCCACTGTGGATACGGACAGTCATTAAGAATACCTGCACCTGTATATTTCTGCTCCCACCAACTGAGATATAGGCTTATCGATAGCCAGATCACATTTACTACCAAATCCAATTATGCAGGTTTCCTTATTTCTCTAAGTAATAGTATTATGAAAGATTATATTGCCAAAGGAAGTTCTTTTCCAGTAAAAACTAAGCTGAATGCTTTGAAAAGATTCATAGGTGAGCAGAAAGATACACACACGATTGCTTGTCAAATCAAGTGAAGGTGAGATAATCCAAAATAATGGAAGAGAAAACCTAGTCTGTACTCACACTGATTAACAAGTATCTAGGGGCGCCTGGGTGGCTCAGTAGGTTGAGCATCAGACTTCAGCCCAGGTCATGATCTCACAATTCATGAGTTTGAGCCCTGCATCAGGCTCTGTGCTGACAGCTCAGGGCCTGGAGCCTGCTTCAGATTCTGTGTCTCCCTCTCTCTCTGCCCCTACCCAGCTCGTGCTCTGTCTTTCCCTTTCTCTTTCTCTCTCTCTTTCTCTTTCTTTCTCTTTCTCTTTCTCTCTCTCTCTCTCTCTCTCTCTCTCTCCTCTTTCAAAAATAAATAAAAACATTAAAAAAGGAAAAAAAGAAAAAAACAAGTATCTAAATTCTTACTCCATTTTAATTAAAGAAGGAAGGAAGGGAGGGATGGAAATCATAAGCAATGTCTTATAGGTGTGGTTTATGCAAGAAAGAAGTCAGGGGGCACCTGGCTCAGCTGGTAAAGCATTTGACTCTTGATCTCGAGGTCATGAGTTCAAGCCCCACGCTGGGTATACAGCTTACTTAAGAAAAAAAAAGAAAGAAAGAAGTCAGAACTCTAATCACTGGACTCATTCTCAAAGAAAAAGTCATGGTTCTATCACAAGAGATACAATTTATGTTACTACTTTTAAATACAATCAAAGTATATATCTTTTTTTAAAGATGTTTATTTATATTTAGAGAGAGAGAAACAGTGTTCGTCTGAAAGTGGGGCAGGGACAGAGAGGGAGAGAGAGAGAACATCTCAAGCAGGCTCCACGCTGTTGGCACAGAGCCTGATGCAGGGCTCAATACCATGAACAGTGAGATCATGACCTGAGCAGAAATCAAGTCAGACGCTTAACCAACTGAGCCACCCAGGCACCCCTAAAGTATATCGTTTTATTCATTACTCACATTCCCCATTGCAACACTTTTTCCAATTAGCTGATTTGATTAACTGTTATAATATAGTCTGTACAATAATTAAAAATGGCATAATCATATTTGTCAAATAACAGAACTAACTCTTGGTAAAGCAAAACTACTGACACAGCAGAAACTCACAGGCTTTCTAACAGTAACTTATTACCAGCTATAAACCGTCATATGGGGGTGCCTGGGTAGCTCAGTCAGTCGGTTAAGCAGCCAGCTCTTGATTTCAGCTCAGGCCATCTCACAGGTTCAGGAGTCTGAGCCCTGCATCGGGCTCTGGGCTCACAGTGACGAGCCTGCTTTGGATCATCTGCCTCTCTCTCTGCCTCTTTCCCGTTCACATGCATGCATGTTCTCTCCCTCTCTCTCTCTCAAAAATAAATAAATGTTAAAAAAAAATAAAAGTGGTGCCTGGGTGGCTCAGTCGTTAGACAACCAGCTTTGGCTCAGGTCATGATCTCATGGCTCGTGGGTTTGAGCCCCCTGTCAGGCTCTGTGCTGACAGCTCAGAGCCTGGAGCCTGCTTCAGATTCTGTGTCTCCCTCTCTCTCTGCCCGTCTCCTACTCACAACTCTGTCTCTCTCTCTCAAAAATAAACACACATTAAAAAAAATTTAATGAGGGGCGCCTGGGTGGCGCAGTCGGTTGAGCGTCCGACTTCAGCCAGGTCACGATCTCACGGTCCGTGAGTTCGAGCCCCGCGTCAGGCTCTGGGCTGATGGCTCGGAGCCTGGAGCCTGTTTCCGATTCTGTGTCTCCCTCTCTCTCTGCCCCTCCCCCGTTCATGCTATGTCTCTCTCTGTCCCAAAAATAAAATTAAAAAAAAAAAAAAAAAAAAAAAACGTTGAAAAAAAAAAATTTAATGAAAATAAAAAATAAAAATAAATTAATTTAAAAATAAACTGTCATATGGAGGAGGGAAAATCAGTCAATGGGTTTTTTACAGAATGGTGATAATGATTTGGTTAAACAGAAATCTAATAGATCAAAGTCTTCATTGCATATCATTTTACAGTTTTAGTTTTTACTACTGGCAGGTATTACTTAAAAAAAAAAAAAAAAAAGATGGGGCAACTGGGTGGCTTAGTCGGTTAAGTGTCCCAACCCTTGATTTTGGCTCAGGTTATGATCCCAGGGGATGAGCCCCACACCGGGCTCCACAATGAGAGCGTGAAGCCTGCTTGGGATCCTCTTTCTATCCCTCTGCCCCTCTTCCCCACATGAACCCTCTCTCTTCCCCTGTCTCTGAAATAAAATAAGAATACAATAAAATCTTAAAAAAAAAAAACAAAAAAATAAAGCAGTGTTGGTTCATAATTACAGGAAATGTACCATACTAATATCATGTAATAAGACATTAACAACGGAGAAAACTGGGGAGGGAGATGTAGCATGATAAACAAGATTTCTCTGTACTCCTGATTTTTTTTTTTTTTTTTTTTAAGTAAGCTCTACACCTAATGTGGGGCTTGAACTCATGACCCTGAGATGAGGAGTTGCATGCTGTACCTGAGCCAGACAGGCACCCCTGTGCTTCTGAATTTTACCATAAATCAAAAACCATTCTAACCAATAGTCTCTCAGTAAAAAAAATATTTGTATATTTCATCATATTAGAGACAAAATATGTGTATCCTAACATCTGCTCAGGAAGAGCATATGATAAATTCAATACTAACTCCTAGCAAACTTGGGGTTTATGAAAATTTAAGGGACCTTTTTTAAACTGATAAAGGATATATTTCTACTACAAAACAAAACCCTCAAACATCATACATGATGATGACACCACAAAAGCATCTCCTTTAAAGTCAAGCTTGCTTCTGTTTGAAAGAAGAGTAAGGCATGAATTGAGACAGAACTGGAAAGAAGCAAAGCTGACATTATTTACACTATGGCCACCAATGTAGAAAATCTACAAATTATTAGAATAAGAGTTTTAAGTTCCTGAATGTAAGATAAACACACAAAAACGCTTTCCTGTATGCCAGCAAAACAATTTTAAGGTTTTGGTTTTTTTTAACTTTATTTATTTTGAGAAAGAGGGAGAGAGAGCGTTAGAGGGGCAGAGAGGGAGTGAGAGAGAATCTGAGCCACCCAGGCACCCCGCAAGAGTTTTAAAACATAACTGATAAAAAGATATTTACAACAACAAAACCATTAAGTACACAGAAATTATATTCTCATTCTCTCTCTCTCCCCCCCTCTCTCTCTTCCCTTCTTTCTTGGTGCCTGGGTGGCTCAGTTAGCTAAGGATCTGACTCTAGGTTTCAGCTCAGTTCATGATCCCATGGTTCATCGGTTTGAGCCCTGCGCAGAGCCTGCTTAGGATTCTCTGTCTGCTTGTCTCCCTGCCTTTCTCTCTCTCTCAAAAATAAATAAACATTAAAAAAAAAAAAAAAGATTCTCTTTCTCTCTCTCTCTGTCCCTCTCCCTACCCATGCACTCTCTCTCTCTCAAAAAAATAAATAAATTATCAAAAAAAGAAAGAAAGAAAGAAATAGAAAGAAAGGCCTAAATCAGGGGTATGGAAACCTTTTCTTCTTACAAGGCCAGAAAGTAAATATTTTGTGCTTGCAGGCCATCTGGTCTGTCACAACCACCTACCCCTGCCACTGAAGCTCAAAAGCAACCAAAGACGACATGTAAACAAATAGGTCTGACTGTGTTCCAATAAAACTTTATTTACAAAAACAGGCAATTTGCTTCTGATCTAAATAAATGGCAAAACATAATTCAATCATATTTAGGAAAACTCAATATCAAAGTTGGCAATTCTCTCCAACTCAATGCAATCCCACTCAAACTTAACAAGTTGACCATAAAAATTAAATTGAAATGTAAAGGGCCTAGGAGAGGCAGGACATTTTTTATTTTGGAGAAAAAGAAGTAAACTTTTTATTAAAGTATAACATATAGGAAAAAAAAACACCAATCATAAGTATACAGTCCTATGATTTTTGACAACCTACACACATCCATCTAATTACCACCCAGATCAAGAAACAGATCATTATCATCACCTTAGAAGTATTACTCATGCCCTCTTGTAGCCACTATCCACTCCCAAATGTTGGCAAAGATGTGTGGAGAATAAAAGCATGCATATGGCTGATGACTGGTTTGTAGAAGAAGGACCTGCATATCAATGGAAGAGTGGGAAGAAGAGTGGAGATAGGTAGATTCCAAATGAGAACACCATTAACTTTGGAGGGAAGGCATATATGAACCTTGGGCAGAAGAGGACTGGGAGATAAGACTGTCAAATTTCATTAGAGTCAAACAGAAGATACTAAATGTCCAACTAAGGAATCTGGCCTTGAAATTTCAGAAGACAAGAGCACTGAAGGTTTCTGAGTTAGAAACACTGGTATAAAGAGAAAAGATTAACATGTGGAATGAACTAGAAAGACAAACGTGAAGAAACTGGTAAGGAGCTTATATAAGAGTCCACATAATAACATAACCCAAGATGGAGACAGTGAGATTGAAAAAGATATTTATATAAGGCATAATAATGAAAGCAAATAAGGTAGATGCCTAGATATGGGAAATATAAACAATTATCTCCTGCCTGAACTCATTCTCAAGCTACAAACTCTCATTATCTTTGATTCGTCCCTTACATCCACACTCACTTTCAAGTGATCACAAATTCTTAGTGATTTTATTTTTAAATCTCTCAAATTTAACATCTCCTTTCCACTCAGTCATTCCAGTTTTCAATATAATTATTACTCATTTAAATTATTACAAAGTCTCCTAACTAGTTTCCATACTACCAACACCTTTTTCCTTCTACCACTTTCCACACTAAAGCCAAAATCTGTTGACTTGTAACCTGTTTCACTCCCAGGTCAAAAAGCCTTTAAGAACCACCCAAAGCAACGTTATTGAATTAAGCTTCCCTAGCACAGAACTACAAGGCCTTTCCAGAAATATCACTACTTTTCTCACACTGCTACTCTAACCTACCCTATTCAGCCACATGAGATATTCTGTACTACCACAGCATATTTCTATTCTTTTTAATGCTTATTTATTTATTTATTTTGAGAGAGAACGGGGAGAGGGGGAGGGGGAGAGGCGGGGAGACAGAACCCCAAGTAGGCTCCAGCTCCATGCTGTCAGCACAGAGCTTGACACAGGGCTCAAATTCATGAACCGTGGGATCATGCTCTGAGCTGAAATCAAGTCGGACACTTAACCAACTGAGCCACCCAGGTGCCCCTACCAAAGCATGTTTCTATAATGTGAGGCAGCACACACGTTATTGAGAAATAGAGAAATGATGTTAGTGTAATGCAGAAACTATACTGGTTCACACAGGGTTCTTCCCAGATCATTACAGTTTTGCACCATTAACAGCAGCTAAATGCAGCAACTCTTGAAGGAATCTAGTCCTACACTGATGCCCTTACTCTAGGTGCCCATCACTCTCCTTTCTTCCTCTTGTCTCAGTACAGTAACAGGCTCTGTCTTGCAAGGGTGTAAGCATGATTTTCCTCAATCTTTATCAGGGTAGAAATAACCCAAATACCAGGCAATAAGCCAAAGCCATCCAGTCTGCCATCACAGTATTCACATCAAACCTGCAACCTGTGTTTATGTCCCTCTGTTCTTGTCTCCACAAATCAACAGCTTCAATTCTTCCTTTTCCTCCTTCCATCAGCCTATTTCATCTTTCTTCTTTCTTGAGAAAAAATCTATACTGACTGAGATATTCATTAGGAATTTTACTTGCATTAACTATGCCAACATTTTAATTAAAATTGTTATTGTTCCTGTTGGTGCTCTAGTAACATGAGTAGACAGGTTTTGAGTATTCTGCCCCTATTTTTCCCATAAACCCTGTTTTAGTGAGTTACAGAACTAAAGGTTTTTCAAAAATGCATACATTAAAGCAGAAATGTCTGTACTTGCAGTTCCTGAATTATGCCATGAACCTCAACTCCACAATCTCTTGCTCATTCTATTGCCCTGCCTGGTCTGCTCATCCTCTCCCCAACCCAGCTACCATAAAAGAGAACCCCCTTTTCTGGAGACATAGTCAACCCTCATTCCCTTATTGTACTGACATACTAAATACATCATTACATTTAGCTACCTCCATTGCAATCATTTGCTTTCTAAAGTTGTTGTTAGAGGCACCTGGGTAGCTCAGTTAAGCATACAACTTTTGGTTTTGGCTCAGGTCATGATGTCAGGGTTCGTGGGTTCAAGCTTTGCATCAGGCTCCGCACTAATAGTGCGGAGCCTGCTTGGAATCCTCCCTCTCTCTTCTTTCTCTGCCCCTTCTCTGTTCACTCGCAGGGCAGTGCCAGGGCAGGGCAGGGCAGGGCAGGGCACCCTCTCTCTTCTTTCTCTGCCCCTTCTCTGTTCACTCGCAGGGCCAGGGCCAGGGCCAGGCAGGGCAGGGCAGGGAAGAGAAAGAAAGGAAGAAAGGGAAAGAAAAGAAAAAAAGTTGTTTTTAGACTTCAGCATGTTTTTAGACTTCTAACCTGAAGGAGTTAGAACACAAAACTGATGAGTCCCATTCCCCCAGTTTTTGATTCTGTAGGTCTAGAGTGAGACATGAATATCTGCAACTCTAAAAAGTTCTCAGGTCATGCTGCTAGTTCAAGGACTACACTTTGAGAACTACCTTTTTAATTTTTTAATTTTTATTTTTTAAAGATTTTATTTTTAACTAATCTCTACACCCAATGTGGGGCTTGAACTTAACAACCCCCAAGACCACAAATCACATGCTCCACCGACTGAGCCAGCCAGATGCCCTAAGAACTACCTTTTTTAGACTAGTGCTGTCCAATAGAACTTTCCATAATGACAGAAATGTCCTATATCTGAGCTGTCCAATATAACACTAACCACATGTGACTATTGAGTACATAAAATATGCATAGTGTGACTGAGTACATTAGTCTCCTATTGCTGCTCTAACAACTTACCACAAACTTAGTGTCTTAACACATATTATCTTACAATCTCATTTGCCATGAGAAGCTCACAGAAAGGATTTCACAGAGCTGTGGTTATTACCATTTCAATAACACCTAACTAGCTCTAAATGCTATTGGGCTCTTATAAAAATGCTTTTGAATGTTGTACTAAGGCAATGAACTCCTGGACATCAGTATCTTATTTTCTATACCTGAAAAGCAAAATTTATTACGTTGTGTTAAACACTTGATGAACAAACACAAGGGGGTAAGTGATAAAGAGTAAATACTGCCACAAAAAGTAGGGGTACCAGATCAGATTTATAGACCCCTCTGCTGCCACCTCACAGTGCTGGAAAATTAGGAACTGTTTGTACTAAAACACAAACCAACAGTCAGCAATAAGATGCTAAAGTTAATAAACACATTCCTGTAAGTCCCAATTCACCAAGACCAAAACCAAAAGAGATCAACATCTGTTGCCTCCTGACATCTCTACTTCTTTCACTGGCACTAGCATTCCCTAATAGCCTTCTGATACAAGTCCACAATGTTTCTCCCATTTATCCTCGTTCTTTCCTTCTGAATTTTATTTCAGGCTCCACTATACCTATCTAATTATCTCCTCTCTCCAAATATATGCCACACACAATTGCTGGATTCATTTTTCAGAAGCAATCCTGCTCATTATCACTTCTTGCTAAAAAACTTTCCATTACTTCCCAATGTCTACTGAATAAAGCCCAAACGCCTTACCATGATACACACTAATGCCTACCTTTCTAGCTCCATCATTCACTATCCCAAGGTTTCCAAAATCCCAAGGTTCAGTGAAACTGGGTTCCTGTTTGCAAACACAATTCCTATACCATCTCCCCACTACATCTATGAGCTCACAAGGAAGTATGGGTGTGAATACCTACAGATTAGAATTTGAGAAATGAGGGGTTTAATAATTTATTTTTTTATTTACATCCAAGTTAGCATATAATGTAACAATGATTTCAGGAGTAGATTCATTAACGCCCCTTACCCATTTATCCCATCCCCCCTCCCACAACCCCTCCAGCAACCCTTTGTTTGTTCACCATATTTAAGAGTCTCTTAGGGGCGCCTGAGTGGCTCAGTCAGTTAAGCATAAGCATCAACTTCGGCTCAGGTCATGATCTCACAGTTCATGGGTTCAAGACCCGCATCAGGCTCTGTGCTGACAGCTGGGGCCTGGAGCCTGCTTCAGATTCTGTGTCTCCCTCTCTCTGCCCCTCCCCTGCTCACTCTGTCTGTCTCTGTCTCTCAATAATAAATAAACATTAAAAAAATAATAAAAAGAGTCTCTTATGTTTTGTCTCCCTCCTTGTTTTTATATTATTCTTGCTTCCCTTCCCTTATGTTCATCTGTTTTGTATCTTAAAGTCCTCATATGAGTGAAGTCGTATATTTGTCTTTCTCTGACTAATTTCACTTAGCATAATACCCTCTAGTTCCATCCACAGAGTTGCAAATGGCAAGAGAGAAATGAGGTTTTAGAAGTCAGGTGATATATTACACGATTAAGATACTTGGACTTCATCCAGTAGAGAATGAGAGAAACCACTGAAGGTTTTTAAAGCAAGAGACTATCATGATCAAATCTGCATTCCAGGAATTTAACTCTAGCAAGAAAAGTATTGAAAATATTAGTACCAAAAGATAAAGACTATGAAAACAGTGCAGGAGACAATGAGGGGTGACGAAGCCATCAGTAGTGGAAATAAGAAGCAGATCTGAGATTTCTGTGACAGAATCAAAAGATTTAATGGAAAGTGTATTTGAATGTCCAATCTTGACCACTTCAAAACCAGAGCCTGAGTTATCTTTTCAAAATGCAAATCTGATCATGTTCCCTCCTCTACTTAAAACCCTTCAGTGCTTCCTGCTGATTTTAGATTTAAAAATTTTGTCACAACTCTGCTTGCAAAGTCTAGGGAGACCTGGCCTCTGCCCACAATTCCAGAGATAGTCTATATCCTTCTTCCCCATTTCCCAGCAGGCAGTCTTTACTCTTGATCATACTGACCTTCTTTCAGCTCTTCGGCCATGCCAATTGTTCCCTCCCACCACAGGGCCTCTGCAGGGAGTGCTCTTTCCTCAATGCTCTACCATCACTCAACTCCTCGCTGGTATTTTGTCTTAAGTAATGTTTGAGCCTTCCCTGGCTACTCTCTCTCTCCACTATGTTAGGCCCTCTGTTACAAACTCTTATACCACTGTGTCCTTTCTCGATATGGCCTCTTTTCAGTTTATAATTACATTTTTGTGCGATTCCTAAAGAAATGTCCATCTCACCCACTGGAATGTAAGATCCATGAAGACCAGGACTGACTCTGTTCTGTTCACCACTGTATCACCAGCTCTCAGGACAGGGCCTTGCAAGTTAGTAGGTAATAAAAAGATATTTGTTGAATTACTGAAATCCCCAATTTATTAACAATAACTCCAAAGTTCCTAGCTTTGGTAACAAGGTAGTCATGCTTTCAACTGAAATAGAGAACCAAAGAAGACATGATAAATTATCTGTATGACATCCAGGTGAAGATGTCTAATAGACAACAAGAAACAGGAGTATGTAGCACAAAAGACAAAACGTAACTGGTAGAGTTGAGAGTTGAGATTACTGTCTTGAAATCACAAAGGCCAGTGATTCTCCTAAAATAGAAGGGAGGAGGGAAAAGAGGAAGGATTATGTATCAGAATCTCTTGGAAAGAGGGGTTTTATTCACATTTGCTCTCACTTTCCCCTAAATGAGGACCTCAATATATAATTAGAGGGACTACTGACAGAGGAGTGTTGCACCTAAACAGTGTAAAGGCAAAGGTTTACATGTTTAAAACCAAGATGATCAAAGAAAAGAGTTGAAAGCTCACTCATAATCATTTTAGGAACAAAGCACATGAAAGGAGGATTACCTAGCCTTTTGTGATAGGACAATGTCTTAAAGACAGTCTAAAGGAAATTTTCCTTAAAAAAAAAATTGAAGGAATGAAGTAAGCATTTATAGAGGAAAACAGGAAAAAGCCAGGGGAGGAGGAGAGTGTCTTTTAAGGTTCCTGGGAAAGGTTAAATCTAATACACCAAGATCCCCAAAGAAAATGTAAAGGGAAAATAACAAACACTACATATACTGAACACTACGTGCCAGGGCCTTAAATGTTCCAAATACATTATTTTAAATCTTCCCAAAATCCCGAGAAGTATATACTATTCTTTTTCCCGTTTCACAGTTGAGGAAACATATAACAAATGATTAAGAAACTTGCCCCAAGGTCAAACAGGTGTTAAATGGCATATTTGGGATTAGATTCCCACTGTCTTTAAAGCCAAATGACAAAATCAAGAATATTCATGAGAAAAGTATATATTTTTTTCTTTGAAAGGGGGCCACCTCTTGTGAAATGGGAAGAAATGCTATAAGATAATTGGGGTGGGGGTGGGGAAATTTTTGCTCTGGTCTCTGTCCTCCAATCAAAGAAGCGCTGAGTGAGATGGGGGAGGGGCACTGAGGAAGGGTAGAGGTTTGGAGCTATAGCTGCGGAGAATGGGAAAGACCAGGGAGGAATCTGGGAAAGACCAGGGAAGAATCAGTCAATGCCAACCCGATCCCTGAAGCACAAATCCTGAGATTCTGCATATTCTACATTAACATCTGAGTTGGGGCCAACTATGTGTCAGGTATGGTTCTAGGCGTTGTGGAGATAACTTCTCTGGGTATAAGAGTAGCGAAAACAACCAATATCAATGATCACCTTACACTTACGAAAGACCCATTCCTCCAGACTCCCATCCGGAAGCCTCAAGAAGTGCATTCCAAGACAAGATTGGTTTTGGGGGGAGGGGCGGGAGGAGCGGTCGAAAGGGTAGTTCCTACGTGCTCTCACCCCAATTCCCCCCTGGATCCTCTCGAGGGACCAGAGAGGAACGCGAATGCGAGCCCTGAAACTGCACCCGAGGGCGGCGGGAACGCGGCTACCTAAGGGCCCCGGACATCGGGCGTGCCCCCCCCCTTCCCCGACTCCGTGATTCTCTTCGACGCCTGGGCTCCCCGAAAACCGCTTGCTTCCGCTCGGAGCACTACCCTGCCATACAGCCTATTCCCAAGAGCCCCGAGCGGACGGGACCCCCACATCAACTTACCCGCCCTGCCCAGCCCAAGATAGCTGGGGCTCCTTTCTGGACACCGAGGTCTCCCAGGCATCTCCACCAATGCCAGAGCGCACTCAGGACGGGGAGGCGGGACCGAGCACCCATGGCCAATCAGACCAGACGTACAGCACGTCCCGGCGCACAGAACTAGTTCCCGCCTTTAGGAGGGCGAAAAAAAAAACCACGATTGGCGCCAAACTCGCGTAAGCTGGTGCGGAGTTTAAGGGAAAGGGGCGGGGCCTACGCTGATGCAGGAAGGGGCGGGGCTTGGAGCTGTTAAGGGCGGAGTCTGGGAGAAGCTCTTTAATGAAAGGGAAAGTAAACTCTAAGGCCCTGTCATTTATTTGGTCCTTTATTCTATAAATTCTGTTGAGCATGAACTGCGTGCTAGACGTGGTCCTGGACACTGGCTCGATAATGATGAATAAACACTGTTCCTTGCCCTCAGACACTTTCCTACATAATAGGCAAACAATTTAGGCCAGGGTGTTGAGAGCTTTGAAGAGGGGATACCAAGTAAAGTGGGGTAGGAGGAACATGAGAGCTTTTTAGAGGGTAGAATACCTGAATTGTCTTATAGAACATGCAGGAACTAGAGGCGCCCCTAGGGTCTAGCCTACGGGGGCGGGGCCTACGCCATTGATTGGAAGGGAAGTAAACCGAAACAACTTCCTCTGCTACCTGATCTGGGGATCTTCCTCTTGATCTCTAACCGTTTCCTCCTGTTTGTCCATTTTAATAACTTGTAACTGTCATATCGACTCGTATATTTTTAAATTTTCTGGAAAGACCTCCATTTGGCAGAATATGTTCTGGGAGAAAACCAATTTCCCAGATTCTCTCCCAATCGCTTTGTTTCGGAGAAGTCAGTCAGACAGGCAAGCATTCCAGGTAGCGGAGACGGAAAGAGTAGAGGGTGTGCAACCATAAGGCGTTTATTGTTGCTGGAGCATGAAGTGTGAGATGAGGCTGGCGGGGAAGCTACGGGTCAGAACTTGAAAGGCTATATATGCATACATATATACATATATACATGTATGTATATATATGTCAACGAACTTGGAATTTATCTTTAAATGATGAGGCATTGAAGGATTTTATGCTTGGTGCGGTGGTGATCTGATTTGCATTATTAAAATCCTCTGGCCTTGAGAAGGAGAAGTTTCAGATGTTATTACAGAGATCAGGCTAGAGAAAATGAGGATCTGAAGGAAATGGTAGGCAACAGGATAGATTTGAGAATATTTAGGAGATGAAATCAACAAATTTAGCAATTGATTGAATATTGGTTTTCAGCATAGGTGCATAATGATGACATTCATCAAAAAATATTAATGGAGAACATAAAATATATATCTCGAAAATAACTGAAGTTTTCCCCCAAAATTATCTTTCAGAGAAGAATGACCTTATTACTGATGTACTTACAAAGCCTCTCATTTTACTAGTACTTCTTAAAAACTTTACATTGACTAGAAAGTAGTGATTGGTTTAAAAATATTTGCTTAGGAGCGCCTGGGTGGCTCAGTTGGTTAGGCCTCTGACTTCAGCTCAGGTCATGATCTCACAGCTCATGAGTTCAAGTCCAGAGTAGGGCTCCATGCTGATAGCTCCGCTTTGGAATCTGTGTCTCCCTCTTTCCCGTGTAGAGCTCTGTGCTTCTGTGCTGACAGCGCTGCTTTGGAATAAATCTCCCTCTTTCTCTGTTTCTCTCTCTGTGTCTCAAAAATAAACATTTTAAAAAATGAATTTGCTCGGAAAGACCTCAACCAATGCCAAATTGGGAATTTGGGATACTTACAGAACAGAAGTCAACTGAAGGTATTTTTTTTTTAAGAAAACAAAGAAATATAACACAGTTACATGTTTTATTAAGTCTGAACTCACAATTGCAAATGTTGCTTTAAAAAAAAAAAAAGCAAATTCCGGGCGCCTGGGTGGCCCAGTCCGCTCAGGTCATGATCTCACAGTTCGTGAGTTGAAGTCCCGCATCTGGCTCTATGCTGACAGCTCAGAGCCTGGATGGAGCCTGCTTCCAATTGTGTGTCTCCCTCTCTCTCTGCTCCTCCCCTGCTCACATGCTGTCTCTCTCTCAAAAATAAATAAAGATTAAAAAAAGATTATATTAAAAAAACACAAATTCTAGTGGCACTTAACTGGCTTAGTTAGTAGAGCATGTGACTCTTGATCCTCTTGATCTTGGGGTAGTGAGTTCAAGCCCCACCTTGGGCATAAAGCTTACTTAAATAACAACAGGAAAAACAAGCAACTCCTGAAGATGTCTATATGTACTTATATTGGGTAATCTCCTAGGGATAGTGTTAAGGAAGGAAAAAGTACAGTATGGTATGCTAGCTTTTGTATAAGAAAAAAATGAGTGAAAGAAATGCAGTACATATATTTGCTTGTTTTTGCATAAAAAACACTTGAAGGGTAGGAGCCCCTGGGTGGCTCAATCAGTTAAGTGTCCGACTTTGGTTCAGGTCATAATCTCGCGGTTTGTGAGTTCGAGCCCCACGTCGGGCTCTGTGCTGACAGCTCAGAGCCTGGAGCCTGCTTTGGATTCTGTGTCTCCCTCTCTCTCTCTGCCCCTCCCTCACTTGTGCTCTCTCTCTCTCTCTCTCTCTCTCTCAAAAATAAATAGTGTAAAAAAAAAAAAACACTTGAAGGGTAAATTAGAACTTAATAAAAGGGTAATTTGGGGTGCCTGGGTGGCTCGGTTGGTTGAGCAATTGACTCTTGATCTCAGCTCGGTTGTTGATCGCACGGTTGTGAGTTCAAGATCCATGTCAGGCTCCAAGCTGGGTGTGGAGCCTACTTAAAAAAAAAAAAAAAAAAAAGGTGGGGTGCCTGGGTGGCTCAGTGGGTTAAGCAACTGACTTCAGCTCAGGTCTTGATCTCATGGTTCATGGGTTCGAGCCCCGCATTGGGCTCTGTGCAGACAGCCTGGAGCCTGGAGCCTGCTTCGGATTCTGTGTCTCCCTCTCTCTGCCCCTCCCCCACTTGTGCTCTGTCTCTCCCTCTCTCTTAAAAATAAATAAAATGTAAAAAAATTTTTTTTAATAAAAAAATTTTTAAAAAGGGTAATTCTTCAGGGAAAAAGACAGCTTTTTTTTTGATAACAGCTTTATTGACATATAATTCACATACCATATATTTCACCTATGTAAAGTGCTGAGTTTTCCTTTTTATAACCTTTTGCTTTTGAATCACAGAAGTGTTTCATGTATTCAAAAACTGAATCAAATCAGAAGGAAAAAATGCAAAAATTGAAAATAAATTGAAATAAATGAAACTGTGTAAACGAGAGAAACATAACCACTCAAACCAATAATAAGTGATATTTGAACACAGTGCTCTGACTATACATCATTAGTGGGATATATTCCAAGCACAAAAAGGATTGCAAAGAAATCTTATACTTTATGCAGTAGTTTTATTGTTAGTCTCAATATTGTAATTTTGAAACTATTTCATGTATATTGTAAGATAAAGAAGTGTGTAATATGTTAATAATTTTAGGAACCAAGATACTTGGTGAAAGCAGCCACAGATAACATATAAACAAATTAATATGACTGTGTTTCAATAAAGCTTTATTTATAGAGACTGAAATTTGAATTTTATATTTTTTACCTGTCACAAAATATTATCCTTCTTTTGATTGTATTCCCAACCACTTAAAAATGTAAAAGCTATTCTTTGCTTATAGACCAAAATGTACAACACCAGTCAATGAGCAAGATTTGGTCCATGGGCTGTAGTTTGCTGACACTGCTTTAAAGTCTCATCGCTTGGTACTCCCCCACAGGCACTATGCTTCCTACTGGACCTACAAAACATTTTTTCTTTTTTTAAAAGATTTTATTATTTATTATTTATTTTTATTTTTTATAATAAATTAATGTGGGGCTCAAACTCATGAACCATGAGATCATGACCTGAGCCAAAATCCAGAGCCAGACGTTTAACTGACTGAGCCACCAGGCACACCTAACCAAGCATTCTTTAAGAAGTTGGAGGACTTGCACTGTTAGTGAGCAGTGAGATGATTGATTTAATGTGTTAACTTATCTAGGTCACAGGCCCATATGTTTGGTTACATATTCTTTCTGGTTATGTCTGTGATAATGTTTCTGTCTGAAATGGTTGAATGAATAAAGTAGATTGCCCTCAGGGGGACTGGGTGGCTCATTTGGTTAAGGATCCGACTTGGGGTCAGGTCATGATCTCACGAGTTCCTGAGTTTGAGCTCTGCATCTGGCTCTGTGCTGACGGCTGGAGCCTGGAGCCTGCTTCAAGTTCTGTGTCTCCCTCTCTCTCTGCCCCTCCCCTACTACTGCTCTGTCTCTCACCCCCTCTCTCTCTAAAGTAAAAAAAAATCTAAAAAACATTTTTTTCATAAAAAATAGGGCACCTGAGTGGCTCAGCTGGTTAAGCATCCAACTTCTCAGGTCATGACCTTGTGGTTCTTGGGTTTGAGCCCCCATTGGACTCTGTGCTGGCAGATTAGAGCCTGGAGTCTGCTTCAGATTCTGTGTCTCCCTCTCTCTCTGCCCATTCCCCACTTTCACTCTCTCTCTCTCTCTCAAAAATAAACATTAAAAAAATCATTTAAATAAATAATAAATAAATAAATAAATAAATAAATAAATAAAGTAGATTGCCCTCAACACTGTGGGTATCATCCAATCAATTGGAGGTCTGAATAGAACAACCAGGTGGAGGAAGAGAGAATTTACTCCGATTTAGATCTGGAACATTGATTTTCTCTTGCTCTGGGACTAGAACGTAGACCATCAGTGCTTCTGTGTTTCAGGTCTTCTGTGTTCCAGGTGGCAGATCATGGGACTTCCTAGACCTTGTAAGTTCATGAGTCAATTCCATATATGTCAAATATATATAATAGGATATTATAGGAAATATTTGTTTATACATAAGCATCTTGTATTGTTTCTGTTTCTCTGGAGAATCTTGACTACTACAACAGATTTCAAGACTCACTATAAAGCTACAATATTTATGACAATGTGGCATTACTGCAAGTATAGACGAATGGCCTAATGGAACAGAATGGAGAGTCTAGGAACAGAACCACACATACAGGGTTACTTGATTTATGATAAAGACAATAAAGGATTGTCTTCCAAGTGGGAGAGAAAAACCCAGCCACAATAGTTTCTCCAGCAATGAATGAGATGTGGCAATCAGGGGAAAGTGAAACATGCCAAATGAGTAATGTCAGTCAAAAGACACCATGGCACAGAATATCAGTATTCTGACCAGGGCTCAGAGATGTGGCATATCAGTATGTGAAAACGAGGGCCCGAATTTATGTGGAAGGGAAAGTAGACTATGGTGAATATACAGATAAAAATAATGTGAGGCAAAAAGCAACAATAAATATAACTGATAACATTCTATTTCTTTTTTTTTTTTAACGTTTACTTATTTTTGAGACAGAGAGAGACAGAGCATGAACAGGGGAGGGTCACAGAGAGGGAGACACAGAATCTGAAACAGGCTCCAGGCTCTGAGCTGTCAGCACAGAGCCCGACGCGGGGCTCGAACTCACGGACCGTGAGATCATGACCTGAGCCGAAGTCGGATGCTTAACCGACTGAGCCACCCAGGCGCCCCGATAACATTCTATTTCTGAGAGACCAGACCAAAGACAAGGCATAGAGTGGACGATTCTTCTTTGGTCATTGTTTAGTGCAGTCTCATTTCCAAATCATGTATATAGTCTTTATAGTTCCTAGGGACAAGAATTTATTCTTTTACATAAAAATAAAAGGTGTCTTTTCAATAAAGGTGGAGAGCAACTGGATATCTATATGGAAATAAACCATGGATTACTTTTAAAAAATATTTTTAAAAAAGGGGTGTCTGAATGGCTTAGTCAGTATACCATGAGACTCTTGATCTTGGGATAGCAAGTTCCATTTGGCATATAAATAACTTAAAAAAATAATGTTAAAAAATGTACTGTACTATACTTCACACCATGCATAAAAATTAGTTTAAGACAGATTATAGATTTAAATGTAAAAGTTGGGGCACCTGAGTGGCTCACTCAGTTAAACAACTGACTCTTAATATCAGCTCAGGTCATGATCTCACCATTTGTGAGATCAAGACTGCACTGGGCTCTGCACTAACAACACAGGGCCTGCTTGAGATTCTCTCTCTCTCTCTCTCTCTCTCTCTCTCTCTCTCTCTCTGCCTCTCCCCTACTATGTCTCTCTCTCAAAATAAATAAATAAACATTTAATATAAATAAATAGAGGTACCTGGGTGGCTCAGTCAGTTGAGCATCCAATTTCAACTCAGGTCATGATCTCATGGTTTATGGGTTTGAGCCCTGCATTGGGCTCTGTGCTGACATCTGGGATCCTGGAGCCTGCTTTGGATTCAATGCCTCCCCCTCTCTCTGCCCCTTCCTCCCCCACCCCGACCCCCCCACTCTCTCTCTGTCTCTCAAAAATAAACACAAAAAATATTTTTTAATAATAATATAAATAAATAAATGTAAAAGTTAAATCATAAAGCTTCTAGAAAAAAATAGAAGGATTATAATTTAATGACTTTGGTGTAGCCAAAGATTTTTTTTTTAAACACGCCAAGAAAGTACTGACCATAAAACATTATTAAAATGAACTTTACTAAAAATTAAGAACTTTAGGGGGTGCCTGGGTGGCTCAGTTGGTTAATTGGCCAACTCTTGATCTTGGCTCAGGTCATGATCTCGAGGTTCATGAGATCAAGCCTCATGTTGGGCTCAGTGCTAATGGTGCGGAGCCTGCATGGAATTCCCTATCTCTCCCTCTCTCCCTGCCCCTCTCCTGCTTGTGTGCATGCTCTCTCTCTCTCACTCTCTCTCTGTCTCAAAAATAAATAAATGAACTTTAAAAAAATTAAGAACTTTAGTTCAACAGATATCATTAAGATAGTAAAAAGGGAAGCTACTATAAGAGGAAAGTCTTCCGCTCTACCTTGTAGGTTCATAACTGCATCTATGAAATGAACTGACAAAAGGCAGATTAACAGGATAAAAGGAATACAGATTTATTTGTTTATTTATTTATTACAAACTCACTGATTTTAATATCATATGCATCACAGTGTCATCACGGGGGGGGGGACTGTATACCCAAAAAAGCAGTGAGCTGTGAAAATTTTTTTTAATGTCTATTATTTTTGAGAGAAAGAGACAGGCAGAGCGCAAGCAGGGGAGGGGCAGAGAGAGAGGAGACACAGAATCGGAAGCAGGCTCCAAGTTCTGAGATGTCAGCACAGAGCCCAACATGGGGCTCAACCTCACAGACCGTGATATCATGACCTGACCTCAACCTGAATTGAGTTGGACACTCAACTGACTGAGCCACCCAGTTGCCACCCTATGAAATCTTGTATACCATCTTACTAGGGGAAGGTTGAAGGGGGATGTAAACTTTTAGGGGAGAGTCAATGAGTTTTAGGAAAGATGAATAAACCCTTAGTAGTAGATAGTAGGGTAGTTTGTGACAAAATGTATCTGGGTATGGTGTAGACTTCTAGTCTCCTCTTCTGTGTTAAGAGTCAATCTTCCCTGACCGATGAAACTCCCAGGAAGGGGATTTATGACAGTTGAGTTCCTTTTGGAGGATCTGTCTCTAGGCAGATAAAGGGAGTTCAGAGAAAGCCTCTCCCTGCATTTACTGTTTTTCAAGTGCCCTACAGCTCAAAATAATCAATATACCAGAGCAGTATATTTTGGGGTGGAATGTCCTAGACTTCTTCACTACCAACCATGGGAAGATATTTATAATACATATATCTGACAAAGAATTAAATCCAGAATACTAAACAAAACAACAAGCCACACTCACACCCATAAATCAATAACAAAAAGACGACCCGATTTTTTTTTAATGGGCAAAAAAATTACACCAAAAGTATACCCATATGACAACTAAGTAGTTGAAGACATACTAACATTCTTGCTCATCAGGGAAATGCAAATTCAAACAATGAGATACCTCTACAACCCAACCAGTCTGGCTAAAATTAAAAAAAGTCTGAGATGGGAATGCAAACTGGTGCAGCCACTCTGGAAAAAAGCATGGAGGTTCCTCAAAAAACTAAAAATAGAACTACCTTACAAGCCAGCAATTGCACTACTAGGTATTTATCCACGAGATACAGGTATGCTGTTTCAAAGAGACACATGCACCCCCATGTTTATAGCAGCAGTTATCAACAATAGGCAATGTATTGAAAGACCCCAAATGTCCATCGGTGGATGAATGGATAAAGAAGATGTGGTATATATATACAATGGAGTATTACTCGGCAATCAAAAAGAATGAAATCATGCCATTTGCAACTACGCGGATGGAACTAGAGGGTATTATACTAAGCAAAATTGGTCAGTCAGAGAAAGACAAACATCATATGACTTCACTCATATGAGGAATTTAAAATACAAAACAGATAAACATAAGGGAAGAGAAGCAAAAATAATATAAAAGCAGGGAGGGGGACAAAACAGAAGTGACTCTTAAATATGGAGAACAAACAAAGGGTTGCTTGGAGGGGTTGTGGGAGGGAGAATGGCTAAATGGGTAAGGGGCACTAAGGAATCTACTCCTGAAATCATTGTTGCACTATATGCTAACTAACTTCGATGTAAATTAAAAAAATAAATAAATAATTTTTTAAATTCCAAAAAAATAATAAATAAATACAAAACTTATGTTACTGTGGGAAATTAGACACATAGAAATGATCTTAAAATTTATAGACGCATATTTTTCAAAATAAAGATACATGGATCCAGTGGAAATTAAGGACTACAATGTTTGCTCAGAATGTTATTAATCACAGTTAACATAATAGTGTTACAGACTGTACTAGTGAACAGAGAAAAGAAGAAAAGGACAAACTGATGATAATGGTGTGACTGTAAATGAAGACACTTGTATATAATCAACATCCTTTTCCATAACTGTATATGTAATAAAGAGAAAAATAGTTTAAGTTATAAGGGGGAAAAAAAGTCTGAGAATAACAAGTATCAACAAAGAAACAGAATAACTGAAACTTTCACACTTTCCTAATGATGGTGAGAATTGTTGCAGCCATTTTGGAAAACTGTTTAACATTATTTACCACAGCTTGTGTTTAAAATAACCAGCCTTGGGGCACCTGGGTGGCTCAGTCGGTTGAGCGTTTGACTTCAGCTCAGGTCATGATCTTGCGGTTTGTGAGTTTGAGTCCTGCATCAGGCCCACTGCTGTCAGCAGATCCCACTTTGGATCCTCTGTACCCCCTCTCTCTGCCCCTCCCCTGATCACTCGAGTGCTCTCTCTCTCTCTCTCTCTCTCTCTCAGAAATGAATAAACATTATGGGGCACCTGGGTGGCTCAGTTGGTTGAGCCTCTGACTTCGGCTCATGTCATGATCTTATGGTTCATGGGTTTGAGCCCTGTGTCGGGCTCTGTGCTGAAATCTCAGAGCCTGGAGCCTGCTTCAGATTCTGTGTCTCCCTCTCTCTCTCTCTCTACCCCTACCCAGCTTGCTCTCTCTCTCTCTCTCAAAAATAAACATTTTTTAAAAATTTAGAAATGAATAAACATTAAAAATTAAGTCAGTCAAAGACAAATACCATATGATTTCACTCATATGTGGAATTTAAGATACAAACAGATGAACATAGGCAAGGGAAGCAAAAATTGAGAGGAAGACAAACCGTAAGAGACTCTTAAATACAGAGAACAAACTGAGAGTTTCTGGTGAGGCGTTGGGTGGAGAATGGGTTAAATGGGTGATGGGCATTAAGGAGGACACTTGTTGAAATGAGCACTGGGTGTTACATATAAGTGATGAATCACTAAATTTTATTCCTGAAATCATTATTACACTATATGCTAACTAACTTGGATTTAAATTTTTAAAATTAATTAATTAATTAAAAAAAAACTCAGTCTGGGAAAAAAAAAACAGTTTATGACCCCACAATCCCATTCTTGATTATATACCCAAGAGCTATGTGTGTTTTGTACATCAAGAAGCATATATCATAATATTTATAAAGGCTTCATTCATATTCATAACAGCTGTGACTGGGAACAACCTAAATGTTCATCAATACAAGAAAGAAAAGGGGTGCCTGGGTGGCTCAGTTGGTTAAGCATCTGACTTTGGCTCAGGTCATGATCTCACAGTTCATGAGTTCAAGGCTTAGGTCATGATCTCTCACGGCTCATGAGTTCGAGCCCCAAGTCTGTTATCGGCACAGAGGTTTTCTTTTGGATCCTCTGTCCCTCTCTCTCTGCCACTCCCCTGCTCTCTACCCACCCTCCCCAAAATAATTAAACATTTAGGGACGCCTGGGTACCTCAGTCAGTTATGCATCTGACTTGGGTTCAGGTCACAATCTCATAGTTCATGAATTCGAGCCCCTCATGGGGTTCTGTGCTGACAGCTCAGGGGCTGGAGACTGCTTAGGATTCTGTGTCTCCCTCACTCTCTGTCCCACCCCACACATACCCTGTGCCTCTGTCTCAAAAATAAACATTAAAATTGTTTTTAATTCACAAAAATTAAAAATACACATTTTTAAAAGAAAAAGTATATTTATTTAAAAAATTTTTAATGTTAATTTATTTATTATAAAAAATTTTTATTTATTTTTGAGAGAGACAGAGAGAGAGACACACACATTGCAAGTGGGGAAGGGGGAGAGAGAGAGGTAGACACAGAATCTGAAGCAGGCTCCAAGCTCTGAGCTGTCAGCACAGAACCTAACGCAGGGCTTGAACTCACAAACCACAAGATCATGATCTGCCCTAGAGTTCGATCCTTAACCAACTAAGCCACCCAAGCACCCAAAAAAGAAAAAGCACATTTAAAAAAAATAAGAGAAAGAAAAAAATAAATTGTGTTATAAGCCAGACACAGATAATGCATACTGTGTGATTTCATTTATAGGAAGTTCAAGACCAGGCAAAACTAATCAATGGTCATATTGATAATGTGAAAAGATAAACTGAGGTATATTAACATTTTTAAGGGTTTAAGCAAAAATCTATTTGAGTCAGGCAGCATCCAATCTAGAAAATGAAAAAGAACTCTGAGGAGCTATATAAAATGAAGAACTTTCATAGGCAAAAGAGAGTAGAAACAAGGAAGTTGTACTGGTAAAAAATCAAATGGGTATTGCAGTTACTTTCCTCAGGGATTGGCAGGAGTCTTTCAGGCAGATTACCTACTAGTGCTAATCTGGCAATTCCTGACTGAATGGTTTAAAACTCCATTTCTGGGCATGCTGAACTGTAATTAAGTCTTGGTTTAGTGAAGTAGAGCTTTGCATAAGCACCTCCATTTTGGGATCTGTTGTCTTGGTTTTTTTAATTTTTTTTAATTAAAAATATTTTTAAGTTTTTATTTATTTATTTTGAGAGAGAGACAGAGCGAGCAGGGGAGGGGCAGAGAGAGAGGGAGAGAATCCCAAGCAGACTGCACTGTCAGCACAAAGCCCCATGTGGCGCTCCAGCTCACAAACCATGAGATCATGACCTGAGCTGAAACCAAGAGTCGGTCTGTTGTCTTGTTTTTAACAATAGTAAAGGTGGGGGTAATTGGTTAAAGAATTTGGACTGTGAGAGGGGTGCCTGGCCGGCTCAGTCGGTTAAGCATCCAGTTTCAGCTCAGGTGATGATCTCATGGCTCGGCTCATGTGTTCAGGCCCCATGTCAGGGTCTGTGCTGACAGCTCAGAGCCTGGAACCTGCTTTGGATTCTGTGTTTCCTTCTCACCTTGCCTCTCCCCTGCTCATGCTCTCTCTCTCTTTCTCTCAAAACGAAATAAACATTAAAAAGAAAAAAAAAAAGAATTCAGGCTGTGAGAAATGCATGGCTATTAATATGCTTTGGAAATTCTCCCAGATATTTTGGAAACATAACATATCATAGGTGAGGCTCTGTGGAAAAAGAATGGACTTTTCCCAGAAGAGACAGAGATTCACTTAATGGAGGAGCCTTTCTCAGAGCAGGGCAGAGAAAAGAGTGATTGAGACATAAAGGAATAGGGCTAGCAACAAGGGTCTCCATGAAAAGCTTACTAGAGAAATAGCATCTAATGTGTCATTTCTTTGACTTTTCTCTAAATCTGTGATAAAACCTATTATATTACTTTCGACCCTGAGCTCATATCCCACTTTCTCCAGAAGCGTTTGCTGTTTTCTAGGTTGACTTGGCAGATACCCTATTTGTATTCTCATAGCACCTTCTCCCTAAATCCCTATGGGAACCCTTTGTGATACTATCCCTTAGATGTCTGCCTTCACCATAAGACTGAGAATCCTTTAAGGTCTGGGCCCCTGTTTGTCATCTTTACATTGAGTATGAGAATTAGGAACAGTTGAAACCAGAAAATCTTGAGAGAGAAAGAGGTTTTTTTTTTGTTTGTTTTTTTTTTTTTTTTTGCCTCTTATGGACATTTACTATTAAATATGAATAAAGAAAGGTCTATAGTAGGTATTGAATAAGCTAACTGGGTAGTCAATGTTTATGGAAGGAACTGATAATTTAGTAAGGAATTCATTATTGAAAATAATGATGAGAGGGACTTGGTTTCTTCTAATTCTCAATGTGACCGCTTGTTTTATGTATGAAATCACAGGGTGCCTTGGGGGCTCAGTCAGTTGAGTGTCGTCTGCCTTCGGCTCAGGTTATGATCTCCAGGTTTGTGGGGCTGCTTGCACTGAGGGCTCAGAGCCTACTTTGAATTCTCTGTCTCTCTCTCTCTCTGCCCCTCCCCTGTTCATGCTGGTGCGCGCTCTCTCTCTCTCTCTCTCTCTCTCCCCCTCAACAATAAACATTAAAAAAATTTTATATATGAAATCACAGCTGTTGGGGAAAATAATTAAAAACAAAATCTCTTCCAAACCCAGAAAATTTCTCTATGAAGGCAGAGAAAGGTAACAATTTTATTACTGAATTAGCATAAAACCAGAATGTGATGCACATCACAGACAGTGCCCTAAAGAGGTTGCAAAGACAGAAATTTCACCCTTTTTTTTTTTGATTTTTTAACATTTATTTTTGAGACAGAGACAGACAGAGCATGAACGGGGGAGGGTCAGAGAGAGAGAGAGAGAGGGAGACACAGAATCTGAAACAGTCTCCAGGCTCCGAGCTGTCAGCACAGAGCCCGACACGGGGCTCGAACTCACGGATCGCGAGATCATGACCTGAGCCGAAGTTGGCCGCTCAACCGACTGAGCCACCCAGGCGCCCCAGAAATTTCACCCTTTTATATAGTGTTAAAAGATATACCAAGGCTTAATAAAAATTTTAAGAGTGGGGGAAGGGGTGCCTGGGTGGCTCAGTGGGTTAAGTGTCTGACTTAGGCTCAGGTCATGATCTTACTGTTAGTGAGTTGAGCTATCAGCACAGAACCTGCGTTGGATCCTCTGTCCCTCCCTCTCTCTGACCCTCCCCTGCTGCTCATTCTCTCTTTCCCTCTCTCTCTCCCTCAAAATAAATAAAATAAACATAAAAAATTTTGTTAAAAAAAAAAGAGTTGAGTTGCCTGAGTGGCTCAGTTGGTTAAACATCCAACTCTTTTTTTGTCCTTAAGTTTATTCATTTTTGAGAGAGAGAGAGACAGCACAAGCAGGGGAGGGGCAGAGAGAGAGAGAGAAATGCAGAATCCAAGGCAGGTTACAGGCTCTGAGCTGTCATCACAGAGCCTGATGCAGGGCTTGAGCTCAAGAGCTGTGAGATCATGACCTGAGCCGAAGTCGGTCACTTAACCGACAGAGCCACCCTGGCACTCCAAGCATCCAATTCTTGATCTCAGCTCAGGTCTTGATCAAAGAGTCATGAGTTCAAGTCCTGTACTGAGCTCCACAAACAGTGCAGAGCCTACTTAAAAAATAGAAAAAATAAAATAAAAATTTAAGGGTTTATTTGAGCAAAAATCAATCCAAATTGGGCAGTGTTAAACCAGAAGTAGTACTCTGTGACAGAAGCCGAGAGAAAAATTTATACAGAAAGTATAGATGCAAAGAAAGGAATTGGATTTGCTATAGCTCAAAGCTGGGTTGGCTGTTTGTGATTGTCTTTAGTGTTTTGATTTCCTAACCTTCAGGCATTCACCAGACTTAGATTTTGATTTGCTTAGGAAGGCTACCAAGGCATTAGAGCCACCTCAGTCTCATGGCCTGTTTGTTTAATTAACTTAACAATAGCCAAGTGGCTATAATCCATTATATTAGGTAGGTTTTGCAATTCAGAGTCAGGTGACAAGTTAGGTCCATCTCCCCAGAAATTGGGTGACTGAGCATTATCTTCCTTGGTGATGATTTTGTTACAAAGAGATGGCTCCCAGGTCCTTAAAGAAAAATTCCTGAGTTGTAAAACTGGCAAGAGGCTTATTTTTTAAAAAATATACATGTATTTGAAAAGAGCTGGAGAGAAGAGAAAGAAATTCTGAAAGAAAAGAATGAAGTGAAGTAGAGAGAGGAGGAGTTTCCTCCCTTGTTTTCAAGGAAAATTAGGCCTCTTAATTTGTGTATGCTCTTACACAGTTTTTTTAAAAAAAAATTTTTTTTTTTAACGTTTATTTATTTTTGAGACAGAGAGACAGAGCATGAACGGGGGAGGGTCACAGAGAGAAGGAGACACAGAATCTGAAACAGGCTCCAGGCTCTGAGCTGTCAGCACACAGCCTGACGCGGGGCTCGGACCCACGGACCGTGAGATCATGACCTGAGCCGAAGTCGGACGCTTAACCGACTGAGCCACCCAGGCGCCCCGCTCTTACACAGTTTATAAGTAGATAGAGAAATGAGTGCAACAGTCCCCCCCTCCCTTTTTTAAAGATTTCATTTTTAAGTAATCTCTACCCCCAATGTGGGGCTCAAACTCACAACCTTGAGATTAAGAGTCACACACGCTACCAACTGAGCAAGCCAGGTGCCCCTGGTACAACAGTTTCTAAACTTGTTATTTTTCATAATTCGCACAAGTGATTTAATTAAGTTGCTCCTGGTTTTCTCAGTCATCCTGGAAAGGTTGAACATTTATTAAATGCATATTGTGTATGAGAAAAGTATGTCAGCACTGTGTGATATGGCACTTCCTGTGTTCCTAGAGTATTTATTGACTCTGGGAGACAGACACAGAATCAGAACTTCTAGAGAAAAACTGAGGCTTGGAAGTTTAAGTCACTTAACCTAGGTCACACAGCTAGTTAATGGAAAAGTACAACTAATGGTTGAGGTCCTTAGATGCTGTTTCAGGGCTCTCTCAACTTCAAAGAACACTTCTGATATCCTAATGAGACACAAATAATTTTTTTTTAATATTTTACTTTTACTCTATACCCAATGTTTTATTTTTTAAGTAATCTTACAATCCCAATATCAAGAATTGCATGCTCCAGGGGCGCCTGGGTGGCTTAGTCGGTTAAGCGTCTGACTCTGGCTCAGGTCATGATCCTGCAGTTTGTGGGTTCGAGTCCTGCATCGGGCTCTTTCCCGACAGCTCTGAGCCTGAAGCCTGCTTCGGATTCTGTGTCTCCCTCTCTCTCTGCCCCTTCCCCATTCATGCTCTGTCTCTGTCTCTCAAAAATAAATAAACATTGAAAAAAAAATTAAAAAAAAAGAATTGCATGCTCCAGCAACTGAGCCAGCCAGGTGCTCCTGAAGCACAAATAATTTTTTGAGAGCAATAATTTGAAGTTAAAGAAGAGTGCCTGGGTGGCTCAGTCGGTGTAGCATCCAATTTTGTTTTAGCTCAGGTCTTGATCTCAAGGTTTGTGGGTTCAAGACCCTTGTGGGGCTCCACACTGTGCAGAACCTGCCTGGGACTCTCTCTCTCCCCCCCACCCCCACCTCTCCCACTCATTCTCTCTCTTTCTTCCTCTCTCAAAATAGATAAATAAACTTAAAAAAAGAAAAAGAGCACCTGGGAGAAATGAGAACTCTCACCCCTGAAGTGTCCTGAGTTCTGAATCCCACAATGTTTTAGTTTTTATTTACATTTTCTGTATTCATTAAAAAAACTTATATTGTAGAACAATAAAAACATCTATTAATGAAATATTATTAGGTAAATATCATTGTAACTGCCACACAGGTCATGAAATCAAACTTACAAGCTTTTCTATACGCCCTACCCCAAACACAGCCCCTCTCCTCCTCACAAAAACTACTATCCTGACTGTCAGGGTAAAAACTCCCTTGCATTTTGTTATGGTTTGATTAATCAAGTGTGCATTTCTAGGCACTACAATTTAGTTTTGCCTGTGTTATAAAAACTTGCTAAGTGTCATAAGTCTCAGTCTTAGTTCAGGCTGCTAGAACAAAATACCACAGACTGGTGGCTTAAACAACAAACATTTATTTTTCACAGCTCTGGAGGCTGAGAGGTCTAAGGTTAAGGTGCCGGCAAATTCCGTGTCTGGTGAGAGCTCTCTTCCTGGTTTGTAGGTAGCTGCCTTCTTACTGAATGCTCACAAGGCAGAAAGAGAGGTTAGGCTCTGGTTTCTTCTTGCAAGGGCACTAATTCCTTTATTGGTGCTCCACCCTCATGACTTTACCTGAAGCTAATTACTTCCCAAAGGCCTTGCCTCCAAATACCAAATACCTTGCCTCCAAATACCATTAATTTTGGAGGACACAAACATTCAGTCTGTAGCAGTCTCATAATTCAGTTTCCCCTCCCATACCTTTCTTTTCCTTTTTATTTATTTATTTATTTATTTATTTATTTATTTATTTATTTTTTAAACGTTTTTTATTTATTTTTGGGACAGAGAGAGACAGAGCATGAACGGGGGAGGGGCAGAGAGAGAGGGAGACACAGAATCGGAAACAGGCTCCAGGCTCCGAGCCATCAGCCCAGAGCCTGACGCAGGGCTCGAACTCACGGACCGCGAGATCGTGACCTGGCTGAAGTCGGACGCTCAACCGACTGCGCCACCCAGGCGCCCCTATTTATTTTTTGTTCTTGTTTTTTAATATTTTATTTTTAAGTAATTTCAACATCCAACATGGAGCTTGAACTCAGAACCCTGAGGTCAAGGATTGTGTGTTCTACCAAATGAGCCAGCCAGGTTCCCCAGCCTTTCTTTTTTTTTTTAACATTTATTCATTTTTGAGAGACAGAGCTTGAGTGGGGGAGGGGGAGAGAGAGAGACACAGAATCCTAAGTAAGCTCTAGGCTCTGAGCTGTTAGCACAGAGCCTGATGTGGGGCTTGAACTCACAAACCGCAAGATCATGATGAGCCAATCAGATACTCAACTGACTGAGCCACCCAGGTGTCCCCCTTACTTTTTCTTTAAATTCATCTCTTTAGGGACACGTGGCTGGCTCAGTCGGTTAAGTGTCTGACTCTTGATTTTGGCTCCAGTCACGATCTTGAGGTTTGTGAGTTTGAGCCCTGAGTCAGGCTCACCAGTGACAGTACAGAGCCTGCTTGGGATTCTCTTTCCTGTCTCTCTTCCCCTCTCTCCTGTGGGCACCTGTGTGTGCACACATGCACTCTCTCTTTCTCTCAAAATAAATAATTGAAAAAAAAATAAGTTCATCTCTTGAAAAATTGTGTTTTTGACTTGTAGACTCTCGCAACAGTCTGGATTTTGCTGATTATATATTCATGGTGCAGTTTAACATATTTCTCTGTTCTCTTTATTTTCTGCATATTGGCAGCTAGATCTGGAGATTTGATACTTTTGAGAAGACTATTGGTGGTATTACGTTTTTATTTTTAATTTTTTTTAAGTTTATTTATTTTTGAGGGGGTTGCAGAGGGGCAGAGACAGAGAGGGAGAGAGAATCCCAAGCAGCTCTGCACTCAGTGCGGACCAAAGGTGGGCTTGATTTCACAATTGTGAGATCATCACCTGAGTCGAAATCAAGAGTTGGACACTTAAGCCATGCACTGAGCCATGCAGGTGCCCCCAAAGGTAACCAGTTTTTTAAAAATATTATTATGTAGTCATGGATTTAAACATATATAACGTGTCAATTCATTGCAATTGTTATCTTCATTGAAGCTCAAACTGTACCATCATTGGTCAGCGGAGATCTCTTTAAGTTTGTACTGTAAAGGAGGAAAAGAAATAACTTTCCTTACCCATTTTGGGTTCTCTGGCTTGGGCCCAATAAAAAACATTAAAAAGAGACAGATTAACAAGAGAAAAACATAAATTTATTAACATGTGCATCGTGCATACACATAGGAGGACTCAGATCAGTAACTCAAATAGTTAAAACTTGGGCTTATATAGTATCTTAAAAAAAGAACAATAAATTTTTAGAGAAGTGACAAAACAAAGGAAAAGGACTTTGAGTTTCTGGAGGTGGCAAATTGTGAGACGGCAAATATATGGGGAAACAAATGGTAGATAACAGACAGTTTTAGCAAAGTTTGTTATATAGTTTCTTCTGCTGCTCTCTCTGTGCTAATAAAGGTCTACAGTTGTAGAGAAGGGAAGGGGAGACACTCTTAAAAACTTATATCCTGCTTACAGGCAAATAGGAGGGCAGAGAGCTTCTGGATCTGCTTTTCCTCAATTGCGTTCAGTTCAAGAGAGCTTATAGATCTTCTAGAAAAAGAAGCAATAGATTTGTAAAGAAATGACAAGGCAAAAGAGGTTTGGGCTAGAGGCAGTAAATTGTAGGCAAGTAACTAGGAGACTTAGGGAGGGAAAATTAGTGGAAGATAAGGATTATTTTAGTAAGTTTGTACAGACCCATTTGGTGTCAATTATCAGTCTCAGGTGAAGTACCTTCTTTTATTCCTTGTAAAGTCGGGGGTGGCACTTTTCTCATGGGAAATTTTATGCCTTGCTATATGTAGAAAAGGGAGGCATGGTCAGAGAGCCCTTCCTGCATCTTCTGTTTCAAAGGGTCTTTACCTCAAAATAATCAATATACCAACGTGGCATAGTTTAGGGTGGCATGTTCCAAATTCCTTCATGCCTAAGTGGTATATTCTGCTACTGTTTAGTACCTGAGTCCTTTTGACATGACCCTAGTCGTCTTTTTAAAAATACATATTATTTTACCTTTTATTATTGAAATTTTTCTACACAAAAGTAGAAAGAGTATAATGAATTCCCTTCACTCAACATCTAGTTTCATTAATTATCAATATATTGCCAATCTTGTTTCATCTGTACCTACATATCCTATTCCATGCTGATTAGAATAACTTTATTTTTAGAGCTTTTCCTTTTTTTTTTTTTTTTTAAGTAGGCTCCTCACTCACTGCAGACCCCAGTGTGGGGTTTGAACTTACGACCCTGATGCTCAACTGACTGAGCCACCCAGGCACCGCTAAAGGTTTTCTGAGGTTTAACTTATATACCATAAAGTTCGTTCATTGTTAAGTGAGCAATTCAATGACTTTATTCCATTTATAGAGTTATGCCACCATCACCACAATACAGTCTTGGAACATTTCTATCACCCAAAAATGTTGCCTTATGGTTGCTTGAGAAAGGTCATAAGAAAGGGTGTGTAGAGGAGGAAAAATAATTTTTCCTTTACCCTTCTAAGTTCTTGGGTAAGACCACTGTCATATAAGACTGATTAACAAGAAAACAACAACACATAATTTTATTAACAAGTGCACTTCACATATATATGGGATATACCCAGGGGTAAAAATGAGTAATTCCTCAAATGTGGGTAATTTTTCATCCATTGTGCTATGTCCTCAGGGAACCCTCTTGATCTTCTTGGGAATTTTAGAAACATTATTCATGTGGAAACGTTTTTTGCCCACCTCCACAGTTCCCTAGTTCTAGAAGTCCTGTGCTTGAGTTTGAGTTCCCCCAGAAGCTAACGTTCAAACCCTAGGGGAAAAAAATTCAAATTCAAATACATGTTTAAAAAATTTTATTTTTATGTAATCTCTTCACCCAACATGGGGCTTGAACTCACAACCCGGAGATCAAGAGTCACAGGCTCCACCAACTGAGGCAGTCAGGCATCCCTCAAATACCTTCTTAAAATATTGACTCATGGTATACACTTGCTATTAGAGATCTACTCCCCTTTAAAAACACTTTTTAGGAATATAATTTACACAAGGTGCACAAATCTTGTGTACAATTTTTTGCTTTTTAAAATTTATCTACCAGAGTAACACCACCAAGAGGAAGATAAGGAAACATTTCCATTACCATAGCATGTTCCCTCAGGTTCCTTGGTTGTCAACACTTCTCAGAGCAACCGTTAGCTTGACTTTGTCATTATTTTGGCTTCTTCTTGAACATCACAAAAATGGAACTTTCAGGTTCTCTTCTACTCCACCCTTTTAAATTACGTCGTAATATAATATATATGCCCTACTTTACTTAAATATTCCCTAACTGAACACTTATTTCCAATATTTATATTAAGGATGCTGCAAGGTGGGGCGCTTGGGGAGCTCAGTCCTAAGCCTCCGACTTCCTGAATTCCACCCCTGCATCAGGCTCTGTGGTGACAGCTCAGAGCCTCGATCCTGTTTCCCTGCTTGGGATTCTGTATCTCCCTCTGTCTCTCAAAAATAAATAAACATTAAAATAATTAAAAAAAAAAAAAAGAATGCTGCAAGGGGGGGTGCTGGTCATACTTGTGAATTTCAATAGGAGGGAGGCACGGTGGGCTGAGGATCACATGCCGCTATGGGCTCCCTCAGTTCCGGGCCTAGTAGAATCTCCTGTCTCGCTGTCCCGCCACACCTTGTCTCCGGGACCTACCATCACTGCAATGGTCGGACCCGAATCACGATATCGATTCCCGCTTCAAACGTCCTCCCGGAACTGGGGCGGTAGTGACTCCCGCTGTTTCCGCTGCTGAGGGGGCGGGGCTGGGGCCGCCCTGCCGTGGCGGTGGTGGTCGAGGGCTGATGACGTAGGGCGCCGCGTGCTCCCCCACGTGTGCTGCACTTCTCCCGGTGTCTGCGGGGCAGCCGTGGCTGGTTCCCCCGGGGGCGTAGTTGCTGGCACCTCCAGCGCGGGACCTCGGTGGCTCGGGGGCTCCGAGCGCTAAGTAGGGAGCGCTGATGACCGCCGGGGGCGGAGGGTCTGCGGTCATGGAGCACCTTTTCCTAGAGGTGGCGGCCGCGCCGCTGCGCTTACTCGCTGCCAAGAACGAGAAGAGCCGCAGCGAACTGGGCAGGTTCTTGGCCAAGCAGGTAAAAGAAGGAGGGAGAGGGAAAACGCCGGGCCGCCCCCGGCCGCCCCCCTCGCGCGTGCCCTGCGACCCTGAGTGAGACGCGCAACTTTAAGGGAGGGGGGAAGCGGCGTTCTGTCACCCTGGCCCCCTCCGCAGGGCTGGTCTGGGGCGGAGACGTCCGCGCGTGTTTGAGGAAATTGGAAGAAGCCTTTTGTGTGTATCTGAGAGACCCTTCCATTCTCCTCCAACCTACTTCTGTCTTCTCTCTGTAGCAGACGTGGCCTTCCGAAAGAAATGTGGTTTGTTTTTCTGTAATTGAAGTTGTATCTCTGCCCACTTGACATGTGTATTAACTTAAGTGTGCCAAGTCTAGCCGCCCCTGTTAGTCTGGGTGACTGTTTCTCTTTTCTGCTCCATCCTTTAGTTGTGGCCGGCTGACACGTATTGATTGCGTTTCTGCTTTGCGTGAGGCACAGTATGGTTCTGTGAGGAGACAGAGAAATTCGTTACGGTCTCTGCCCCCAGGGAACTTAGCGTCTATTTTTGGAGACCGTTCATAAACACAGAAAACAACTGAAGGACAAAGCAAGACAGCTAATGCTGTGTGACATTAACCGTAGAGACTATGATGTGGATTAGGATTTTCTAAGAAATGGGGTTTTGGCCTTTTAAGAGCCTTCTCTCAACTCCCTGCTAAGTTGAGAACCTTTATCATGCATTTTATTTTCACGGTGTATTTTAATTTCCCATTTTATGCTTCCCCACTCCCAATATCTCTGAACTTCTAGAGAGTAGAAAATGTGTTTAGTTTATTTTTTTCCTTCTAACTCCCGTATCTAGAACTTACTTATTCAGTCACGAATGCATTGTGTACACATACATCCTTTTGCTCAGGAAGCGACGGGAGTATTTTGGGTCTGGAGCTGCAGAGAACTAACATGAGAGGCATTTCTGTTTGGTGACAACAAATTGAACTTGTAAAGGGCAGGGGGAGGGGGAGAAGAGGGGTGGGAGAGAAGGTCAGAGATACCCTGGGGCCTCTGAGCCCCAGTGAAGGGAATCACTAAACATGGTGATTCCCTCTGGTGAATCAGAGGGATGTTGGTGGGCTGGACTAAGGAAAGAGATCATCACTTTGTATGAGCTAGCTTTTGGTGACAGTCCTGAGTTACGGATTGTTGATAGATGTATTTTTCTGTAAGTGGGTGTTAGAATTTAGAGCAGAGGTTCTGAAACTAGGGATCATAGACCAGCAACAGGGGATTTGTGTTTCTCTACCACTGTAATTGGGTGTAACATAGATGTTTATGTACTGGGGGTAGGGAGGGGAAATGGTTTGTAGCCTTTATTAGATACAGTTTTAGAGAATCTGACAGGTGTGAGAATCACTCATGTGAATTCTGAGATTGTATAGAAATAGTATTAGACTTGAAAGCTACTAGAAAGTTCATTTGAATTAAGGAGATTGGGACACCTTTTTTGTGTGTCACATTGTCAGATTCTCTCCTGAGATGTCTTTCGGTTTGTTCCTTATCATTTTCATGATTAATTTCAAACCTTTCACTCAGAAGACTTGATTGTGTTGCCATTCTGTATTTATACTATTTTTTGGAAACAAAGCAATTTTTATGGGAAAGCAAAGCCTTTTGAAACATGATTCTCATTGCAATTGGGATCTGAAGTAAGAATTCTTTAGGATTGTGGGTTTTTTGTTTTGTTTTGTTCTTTATCTCAGCTGGTGACAGCAACTTCTGCCTATCCACTTTAGAGAACTGAGTGTCCTCACTCTTCTCACTTCTTTTCCTTCACATATGGCCAAGTCTTCCGTGTTTTATTTACTGAGTATTGAATCTATTACTTCCTTTTCATCCCTATTGTCACCACCATTCTACAGTTCTGACTCCATTCCAGTGTGGGTTTTCCAACACCTCCAAGCAATTCTCAGACACAAACTGGGTGTCTTATAATTTAACTCAATTCTGACACTGTCTACTTGGAGATAACATGAGATCCCACGTGTTAAGGGCTGAGTCTTTCAAAACTGCCCTCCCCACCTCTGAATGCCATTTGAAAGTCCAGGTTGTCACCTGTACTTCTGACCAACTGGCTGTGGATTGGAGGTTCTCTACAACCCCCTCCTTGGGTTTGATTAATTTGCTAGAGTGGCTCACAGAACTCAAACATTTTACTTACTAAATTACTGGTTTGTTATGAAAGGATAGAATTCTGGAACTGCCAGATGGAAGAGATGCATAGGGACAAGGTATGTGAGGAGTGCAGAGCTTCCATCCCCTCTCCAGAGGTGACACTTTCTCCACATATCCATATTTTTACCAACCTGGAAGCTCTCCTGACCAAGTCCCTTTGGGTTTTTATGGAGGCTTCATTACATAGGGTATAAGTTATGAAAACTTTAGCCATTGGTGTTGGAATTCATTGACCAACCCTTGGCCCTTGAGGTGGAGGTGGGGGTGGGACTGAAAGTTCCAACACTAATCACTTGGTTGGTTCTCTTGGCAGCCAGTTCCATCCTTGGGTGCTTTGCAAAATTCACCTCCTTGGGGCGCCTGGCTGGCTCAGTAGGTAGAGCATGCAACTGTTGATCTCAGTCTAGTGAATTCAAGCACCGTGTTGGGCCTAGAGCTTACTTAAAACAACAACAACAGCAACCCCACCCCGCCCCCCCCACACACAAAATTCACCTCCTTAACATAACAAAAGACACCTTTATCACTCTGCTCACAGGAAATTGCAAGGATTTTAGGAGCTCTGTGCCTGGAATGGGGTTGAGAACCGAACAAAAATGTGTTGTTATAAATCATATCACACATCCTTACCTCCTTGATTACTGTCTATGTTCAAGAAAAGCGGAATGCTTAAGAGCATGCATGGATATTGAAATGAAGTATGGCTAAAGATCAAATTCTCTTTTACATAATTGCTTTTGGGGTTTGAACAAGTTACCTAACTCTCCTGAGTCACAATTTCTTGATATATTACATATGGTAGCTACTACATAGTTGGAGGGGCTCTGGAACCAGACTGTGACGTGGATTCTTGGTTCTCCTAGCTTTGTAACCTTGACCCCTTTTTAATTTTTCAGTTTCCTTATCTGTAAAATAGGGATATATTGCCTGCTTTATGGGTTGCTGTGAGGACTAGATGCCTACACTATAGTAAGCACTCTTTGTAGAAGTGGTTCTTAATTATTATTGCTATTAATAAGGTTGTTGTAAGATCCAGATAATGCATGTGAGGAGCTTACCAAAATGCCTAGCACAGAGGAGGTAATCAGGGGCATCTGACTTCAGCTCAGGTCGTGATCTCGCGGTTCATGGGTTTGAACCCTGTGTCTGGCTCTGTGCTGACAGCTGGGAGCCTGGAGCCTGCTTCAGATTCTGTGTCTCCCTCTCTCTCTGCCTCTCCTCCATGCACGGTCTGTCTGTGTGTCTGTCTCAATAAATAAACATTTTAAAAAATTAAAGAAAAACAGTAATCAGTACATATGAGCTACAATAATACTTTTTTATGTTTATTTTTGAGAGAGCGAGTATGTGTGCTCGCAAGTGGGGGAAGGGCAGAGAGGGGGGAGAGAGGATCTAAAGTGGGCTCCATGCTGACAGCAGAGAACCTGATATGGGGCTCAAACTCACAAACCTTGAGATCATGACCTGAGTTGAAGTTGGACACTCAACTGAGTCATCCATGTACCCCAATATAATAATTTTTAAAAACCGCTTTATTAAGATATAATTCAGGTACCATATACTTCTTCCATTTAAATTTATAGTTCAGTGGTTTTTGCTGTTTTCACAGATGTGTGTAACTGTTACCACAGTTTTAGACTGTGATGTTTAGACATTTTCATTCTTTTGTAATTTTTAAAATTATTTTTTAATTTTTTTTTAAGTTCATTTATTTTGAGAGAGAGAGTGCAAGCAGGGGAGGGGCAGAGAGAGAGGGAGGGAGAGAGAATCCCAAGCATGCTCTACACTGCCAGTGCAGAGCCCAATGTGGGGCTCGAACTCATGAACCATAAGATCATGACCTGAGTTGAGATCAAGAGTTGGACGCTTAGGCTTAGCTGACAGAGCCACCCAGGAGCCCCTCTTTTTTTATTTAAAAAAGTCCCCCAACATGGGACTTGAACTCATGACCCCAGGTCATGAGTTGCATGCTCTTTCAACTGGGCCAGCCAGGTGCCCTGACATTTTCATTATTTCAAAAAGAAGCCCCCATACCTTTTAGATGGTAGCACCCCCCATTCCCACCCCAGTCACTGTGCTCTCCCACAGCTCCTCAGGCAACCACTAACTTAACTTTTTTTCTCTGTGGGTTCCCTATTCTGGTCATGAATGAGACATCTGAATCTATCACCATTCTGCATAAAAGCTCCCTATTATCTCTATAATAAAAATTTCTAAGTGGTATATGAGGTGTTTTATATTATTTGAAAATTTGTCACTTAAAGAATGAAAGAAAAAATTTTTTCTCTCAACTTTTTTTCCAGTTTTTGTTTGAAATACTTTTAAATCCAGTGCAGTGGTTCTCACCTGGGGCAATTTTTCCCCCAAGGGCAAATCTGGAGACATTTTTTGGTTATCACAACTGTTGGTGGGGTTGCTTCTGGCATATAGTGTTTAGAGGGCAGAGATGCTGCTAAATGTGTTACAATGCATGGGACAGCTTCCACAAAGAATTATCCAGCTCCAAATATCAGTAGTGCAAAATTAAGAAAGAAACTCTAAATATATATGTGTCTAATAACAGTATCAAAATATGTGAATCAAAAAGTGACAGAAAAGGAAAAATAGACAAATTCACAATTATAATTGGAGACTTTGACACTCTATCCTGATTAATTGATAGAACAAATACAGAAAATCTCTAAGCATGTAGAAGACCCACTATCAACAAACTTGACCTAACTGACATTTCTAGATTGCTGTGCCCAGTAACTGTAGGATACATATTCTGCACATCTGGAACATTCCCCAAGATAGACCATATTCTGATTGATTAAACAAGTTTCAATAAATTTAGGAGAATTAAAATCATGCATGGTATATTCAGTGATCCCAATGGAATTAAATTAAGGAAGAAAAAAAACAACCAAAAGATAGTGGGAAAAATCCCTAAATGTTAAAGATTAAAAAAAAAAAAAAAAGATGGTTAAAGAACAATCACTGAGTCAGAAAATCATTTGAACTGAATCATGATTTAAACAAATTGAGGGAGGGGGCACCTGGGTGCCCGAATAATGATCTCATGGTCTGTGGATTCAAGCCCCACGTTAGGCTCTGTGCTGACAGCTCGGAGCCTGGAGCTTGCTTCAGACTGTCTCCCTCTCTCTCTGCCACTCCTCTGCTTGCATTCTGCCTCTCTTTCTCAAAAATAAACATTTAAAAAATTTAAAAAAAGGTAAGTTACTAATAATGAACAATTTATGAAATCAGTGTTTGAAGAATATAAATTACCAAAGCCCACTCAAGAAAAACAAGCTAGGAATAAAACAGAAACAAGTTAGCAATAGAATAAAACATCCTCAAGCTGATACAGAGCATCTACAAAAACTTAATAGCTAGCGTCACAGTTAATATGTGAACAACCCAGTTTCAAAATGGATAAAAGATGGGGCACCTGTGTGGCTCAGTCAGTTCACCGTCTGACTTCAGCTCATGTCATGATCTCTCGGTCTGTGAGTTCGAGCCCCATGTCGGGCTCTATGCCGATAGCTCAGAGTCTAGAGCCTGCTTCAGATCCTGTTTCTCCCTTTTTCTCTGCCCCTCCCCTGCTCATGCTCTGTCTCTCTCTGTCTTTCAAAAATGAATAAATGCTAAAAAAAAAAAAAAAAATTAAATGGATAAAAGATTGAACAAATGTACAACAGATGATAAATAAATGGCCATTAAGCACTTGAAAAAATTCTCAACATCTGTGGCATCAGAGAAATTCAGATAAAAGCACCAGATTCCATTCCCCCTTCTCTAAAATGACTAAAATTTCAACTGACCATACTATGTGGTGGTGAAGTTATGTGGCAACCAGAGGTCTCAGACATTGCTGGTAGGTGTAAACTGGTACAACTACTTGTTTTAAAGTTAAACACTGAGGGGTACCTGGCCGACTCAGTTGATGGAGCATGTGACTCTTGATCTCGGGGCTATGAGTTCAAGTCCCACATTGGGTATAGAGCTTACTTCAAAAAAGAAAAAAAGGCTAAGTATCTTGTTTTCTTTTTTTTTAAGTAGGCTCCACACTCAGCGTGGAGTCCATTGTGGGGCTGGAACTCAGGACCCTGAGATGAAGACCTGAGCCAAGATCAAGAGTATCAAGAGTCGGATGCTTAACTCCTTGAGCCACCCAGGCGCCCCTTCCTCATTTCCCTCAGGGGTGGAGAGAATCTTAAGTAGGCTCCACACCCAGCACAGAGCCTGACCTCGGGGCTTGACCTTGAGACAACCTGAGCTGAAATCAAGGGTCCGTGCTTAATTGACTGAACCACCCCACCCGCCCCTTTCCTATTTTTAGTATCTGATTCAACTAACCCTGTTTTCCAGATTATCTTTTTTTTTTTTTAATTTTTTTTTTTAAAACCTTTTTCTTTTTCTTTTTTTTTTTTTTTAACGTTTATTTATTTTTGAGACAGAGAGAGACAGAGCATGAACAGGGGAGGGTCAGAGAGAGGGAGACACAGAATCCGAAACAGGCTCCAGGCTCTGAGCTGTCAGCACAGAGCCCGACGCGGGGCTCGAACTCACGGACCGCGAGATCATGACCTGAGCCGAAGTCAGCCGCTTAACCGACTGAGCCACCCAGGCGCCCCTCCAGATTCAAGAGAAGGTTCATGAAGTGATGTTCTCTCTGGAGATTTTTTTCCCAACTCACAAGTTTCTATATAACATGTCCAGGACAGTTGCACTTTTTTTCATTCATTTTCTAAGTGATGTGTTTCTTTTTCTTCACAATATAACCACTTACTATCTACTTTTTTGAATGATATCTTTTTTTTTTTTAATTTTTTTTTTCCCAACTTTTTTTTTTATTTATTTTTGGGACAGAGAGAGACAGAGCATGAACGGGGGAGGGGCAGAGAGAGAGGGAGACACAGAATCGGAAACAGGCTCCAGGCTCCGAGCCATCAGCCCAGAGCCTGACACGGGGCTCGAACTCACGGACCTCGAGATCGTGACCTGGCTGAAGTCGGAAGCTTAACCGACTGCGCCACCCAGGCGCCCCTTGAATGATATCTTTAGAGGGCTTCATAGCATGCCCCTGTGAATCATGACCAATTCTGTTAAAATTTCCTTGCAGGACTAATATTGATAGAAATTGTTCCAATATAACATCTTTCCCCACTCAGTGCTTTGTTCAGAATTAGGAATTTTTGGGGGCACCTGGGTGGCTCAGTCGGTTGGGCGTCTGACTTCGGCTCAGGTCATGATCTCACGGTTCATGGGTTCGAGCCCCGCATTGGGCTCTGTGCGGACAGCTCAGAGCCTGAAGCCTGTTTTGGATTCTGTGTCTCTCTCTCTGCTCCTCCCCCACTCGTGCTCTGTCTCTCTGTCTCAAAAATAAATAAACATTAATTTTTTTAAAAAAAAGTATTAGGAATTTTTGGAGCACTTGCATGGCTCATTTGGTTAAGCATCCAACACTTGATTTCGGCTCAGGTCATGATTTCATGGTTGTGAGATGGAGCCTCACATGGGGCATGGAGCCTGCTTAAGATTCTCCCTTTACCTCTGTCCCTTGAGTGTGTACTCACACATGTGTACGTGAGCTCTCTCTCTCTTTCTCAAAACAAAACAAAACAAAACAAAACCCTAGGTGTTTTTATGAGTGAATGCCCTATAATTTGAAAGACTTCGTAAGAGCTCAGGTGTAAGGTGACCTTATTTGAGAGAGAACTTTGGAAAAAATTGTTATATTTTTGCATGGGGTATTTAGGTTGTGCTCAAGCTGCAGTCTTAATAGGTAAATGTTTTGTGTGAAATGCCTTAGCATAAACTCATAGCATTGGACTTGGTGAGTATTTTAACCCTGCTGTCTCATTGTCGGCAGCAGGGGTTGTGTAGACCCACGTGCACACTAGCAATATGAGACTGTAGCATTTTACATGGAATTCAGGTATCAGTCCTTTTCCTCAAACCTCAGTGGACTGAAACTTCTTTATAACAGCCTTTCACATTAAATTAACTGCACTCTTCTATTGCAAAGCCCTTTTCTGTGTTTTATAAGATAAACTCATTTATGATATGTGGAAATTGGATGTTTTGATTCTAAGCTAGGACTTTTTCCCTTTTGCAGCAGTGCTAACAAGCAGCATTTACATAAATATATTGTTTTGCCTTTCTCTCAGGTGTGGACACCTCAAGATCGCCAGTGTATCCTGAGCACCTTAGCACAATTACTTCTGGATAAAGACTGTACTGTGCTGGTTGGTCGCCAGCTGCGCCCTCTTCTTTTGGATTTGTTGGAAAGGAATGCTGAAGCCATTAAAGCCGGAGGCCAAATCAACCACGATCTACACGAACGGCTCTGTGTGTCAATGAGCAAACTCATTTGTAACCATCCTGACGTCCTCCCGTGAGTAACAATTTTATTCTTCACTTTTCTCCTTGAGGTAGTAGAACCTGCTGTCTCCTGGAAAGTAAAGGGGTGTGAGCTGAGAAGGGAAGAGGAGAAATACAAGAAAGAAGGAAGATAAGTGGTACGTGTTCTTTGGCTTCAAGAATTATATCATCTGGTGAGATGAGGCAGATTTAAAAAGAGTTTCATCTGAGGCTCTTATAGCATCCATTTCAGATGGCTGCTTGCTGGAGTAGCTGAAGGGTGACGTTAGAAGAGCTGTGGTGTCCTTTCTAACTTTCTATAATCTGTCCAAAGCAGTTTTGTGAGAAGTTATACTAGAACTGGATTCTAATGTATTTCTCTTTTAAAAAAAAAATGTTTTTTAATCTTTATTTATTTTTGAGAGAGAGGGAGAGACAGAGCTCAAGCAGGGGAGGGGCAGAGAAGGAGGGAGACAGAATCCGAAGCAGGCTCCAGGCTCCGAGCTGTCAGCACAGAGCCTGACATGGGGCTTGAACTCGCGAACTGCAAGATCATGACCTGAGTCGGACACTTAACCCACTGAACCACCCAGGCACCCCTAATGTATTTCTCTTCTGATCTGCTCTGTGTCCAGCCTGTGCTGGTTCATCCTTCCTTAGGCAACCTTGTTGTCCCCTACTTCTGAGAGGTCACCATATTGATGCCAAACTTATTGTGCACCAGATCAGCATAGTGCATTGCAGTCAAGAACTATAGCTCAGCAATCCTCCTCCTGCCTCATCCACCTGAACAGCGGGGGCTACAGGCACGTACCACTGTATCTGTCTTTGTCTTTTAAATTAATAGCAAAATACTGTTAGTATGGAGTAAAGGGCCAGCAAAATGAGTATTAGGGTTTTTTTAATTGAGAAGGTGAAGAACTTTCACTCTAAACTTGAATAGTATCTTTGCAACTAATAAGAGTATTCCTTATATCCATTCCTTATTTATTAGTTTTCGTTTGGCTTTCTTAGAAGTATGATCTCTAATCTGGTTCATGAATGAAGGGAATAAGAACTGAACTCTTGGCAGAAAACCATAATTTGTATGAGATTTTCTTTTTTTTTTTTTTTAACATTTATTTATTTTTGAGACAGAGAGAGAGCGCGAGCGAGCGAGCGAGAGCGAGCATGAGCGGGGGAGGGGCAGAGAGAGAGGGAGACACAGAGTGTGAAGCAGGCTCCAGGCTCTAGGCTCTGAAATGTTAGCACAGAGCCCAATGCAGGACTCAAACTCACAAGTCGTGAGATCATGACCTGAGCTGAAGTCGGACGCTTAACCCACAGAGCCACCGGGGTACCCCTGTATGAGCTTTTCTAAAAGGGGAGGGGGAAAAATGGGCCCAGTTTAATGGAACTAGAAGATATACAGCAAATATCATCATTATACGTGGTAATTAGGAACATAAGCTGTGGGTTGATTGAAGGTTGAGATTGTGGCCTCACTTAGTACCCATTGATGTACTTGACTGTGGTACCATTTCATAACGTGTACTGACTGCCCTGTACTTACTATATAGAATTGACGTGTGGGTAACTTGAACCCCCGTTTCTCCTAGGCCTTTGTGGTACAGTGCTTCTGGATTGTGTTTGAGAATCATTAAAATGATGGATTAGTTACATCTGGTTTCCCATCCGCTTTGCACTTTATGTTCTTATTAAATGCATGTGAACACAGAGCACACCCCTACTTTTTCTTCTTTTCATTTTGCCAAGGCACTATATTTTATTTACACTCCCACCTTATTTCAAAAATTATATAATGCAGTTTATGAAGTTTCTTGTGCTAGAGTAACTTAAAAACAAGCCATAAAAAAAAAGAGCTGTGTGTAAATGAATCAATACATGATGTAAAATGAATTATAGACAATGATGTAGAATGAGATTTTGATTTTCAGTTTTAAGAATTGTAGCTCATTAATTCATGTGCCCTAAATTTCCTCTGTAGAGGAAATATACCTAATGTGTTAGGGATATACCAAATATATTTAGATAGGATACAGTCATTCAGTAGATAAATATAGAAGACCTCTCTTGGGGCCACATCATGGGGGTAAGAAAGTCAAATATAATGGGTTCTTGTATTTTGAAAACAATTGAATATAATGCTAATAGAGATGTTAGCCAAATACTTAAGGGGAGCAAGAAAATCGTTAAAGAAGAATGACTGTTATCCTCTTGAAAATCAGAGAAAGTTTTGTATTGTGGCAGATTGTGGAGGAAGAGGGAAGAGAAAAAGAATGAAGAGAAGAGAAATAGGATGGCAATGAAGATCTAGGAAAAAGAGAGAGAGAGAGAGAGAGAGACAGACTGGAAAGGAGGATCCCAGTCAAGCTCCCTAGAATCCTAGTGCTTGCCCTTCATTTACTGGTACATATCTCTTTCTGAGCCCAAGGTGTTTGGGGCTTCCATGAGGTTCTTTAGTAGTCTTAAACATTTCTTTTTTTTTTTTAATTTTTTAAATGTTTATTTATTTTTTTTGACAGAGAGAGAGAGAAAATGAATGAGCGGGGGAGGGGCAGAGAGAGAGGGAGGCATAGAATCCAAAGCAGGTTCCAGGCTCTGAGCTGTCAACACAGAGCCTGATTGCGGGGCTAGAACCCATGAACCGTGAGATCATGACCTGAGCCGAAGTCGGACGCTTAACCAACTGAGCCACCCAGGTGCCCCTTAAACATTTCTTTTTTTTATCTTGCTTATATTATTTGTTCATTACTGGGTTCCCCCTTCCCCTGCCCAGCTTTATTGAGATTCAATTGAGATATTTTTATTGACATATAATATTGTATAAATTGAAGGTAGAAAACATAGTGATTTGATACATGTATATATTGTGAAATATGCCACAGTAAGGTCAGTTAACACATCTTTCACTTCACATAATTACCATTTTGTTGTTGTTTGTTCATTGTTTTTGATTCTAGAATCCTTGAACACGTTTTACTTTTTGGCAAATTTTTTGTCAGGACTTTGTGAGTGCAATCCTGGTGTATTGATTCTTTCTCTATTCTAACATATTAGGTTTCCAAGTTCTTTGTTTTGTTTTGTTATTCCCCCAAAGATTTTACTTTTTGGGGCACCTGGGTGGCTCAGTCAGTTAAGCATCTGACTCTTGGTTTCAGCTCAGGTCGTGATCTCATAGTTTGTGAGTTCAGGCCCCACATCGGGCTCCACACTAACAGCTCAAAATCTAGAGTCATGTGGGGGCGCCTGGGTGGCTCAGTCGGTTGAGCATCCGACTTCGGCTCAGGTCATGATCTCGCGGTCCGTGAGTTTGAGCCCTGCATTGGGTCTGTGCTGACAGATCAGAGCCTGGAGCCTGTTTCGGTTTCTGTGTCTCCCTCTCTCTCTGACCCTCCCCCATTCATGCTCTGTCTCTCTCTATCTCAAAAATAAATAAATGTTAAAAAAATTTAATTAAAAAAAAATCTAGAGTCATGTGTTCTTCCAACTGAGCCATTTAAGCACCCTTCAATCTTTATACTGTAACATCTTAAGGCACTGTTAGTCTTATTTCAAATCTTTAGAGAAGTAAACTAAATAGCTCTGTCAGAGCCAGGACTGCACTGCAGGTCTTACTTCTGGATGCTGGAAAGACTGATGAGTTGCCCGAGTGGCTCATCCAAGATTAGATGTTTAACTGGGTGATATTCCTTGCTGTATTTTAGGCCTTATGACTATCTTACTCCAGGAAAGAGAACTTCTCAATCTTTGGATATTCTCTAAGGCAAAACTGATCATGTTATTCTCTGGCTAAAGATGCTTTATTGTTGTTTAGATCAGAATTTTAGAGCACTCCCTGAAAGTGATGGGTCTTTGGAGAAAAGGCTGTAGTTAAGTAAGTTTGGGAGAGAATATTGACCAGTTCCCCTTTGTATTTTTATGGTGGACCACAATTCTCTTCCTTGCACTGGCCGCACAGATGTAGGCCATTGCCAGTGCACTCGGCTTATTTCCCCCGGTCTTCCTCAAGGAAGGAAGGTCAACCCTGAGTCAGGTTGACCACTTGGTTGCTGCTTCTCTGTTACTGCCGGCTGGTTTCACATGTGCTGCCAACATCATCTGCCTCTCTCCCCCAAAGAATGATTGTACTTATTCTGACAGTATCCTTGTGGAGAAAAAAAAAAAGTCCTGTTTTTGTTTTTAATTTCAAAGGTGATACATTTAAATAATAACAATACAGAATTGCAAAAAGTGGAAGTCCTGGAATTGCACCCTGAAATCCTACTTTTTAGAGATAACTGTTATTAACAATGTGATATGTTACCTCTTAAATCTCTTTTCTTTTTCTCACTCTGCCAAGTTTCTCTCTTTTTCTTTTTATTTATTTTGAGAGAGGTAGTGTATATGCATGTGAGTAGAGGAGGGGCAGAGAGAGAGAATCCCAAGCAGACTCTGCACTGTCCACACAGAGCCCGATGCACAAGGCTCAATCTCACAAACCCACAAACTGTGAGATCATGACCTGAGCTGAAATCAAAAGTTGGTCGCTCAACAGATTGGTTCACCCAGGCGCTCCAGCCAGGTCTCTTCTGAGCCACAGCTGAATCTTCTAAGTCCCATTTGTCCAGTCGTCTTCAGAATATTGTGAGTGTTAACTTACCAAGCCTCTGTTTCTGTTTGCCCGGATTGCTTGTGGAAGTCTAAGCCTTCCCCACCCATCTCCTGAGTTCTCATTCTCTCTCCCTCTCATAACAGTTTTATGTTTGGGGATTTATTGAGCCAGCGATGTGGGGTATGTTTCCCTGGTGCTTCAGTGCAAGTTGCTCTGGAAAGCAGATTCGAATGGCCCCTGCAGCTGCTCTGTCGCATTCCCAGTGGGCTCCTGAAGATTCTGTTACTGACCACTAGTTCACTAAGTTATTGTAAAAGGTTGCAACTCTGGAACAGGCTGATGGAAGAGATTGCTTCCTAATACTAGATTTCACAGTGATTTTTTTTGGATGAAACCAAAAGCACAAGCAACTAAAACAAAAATAGACGAATGGGATATCAAACTAAAAAGCTTCAGCACAGCCAAGGAAACAAGAATGAAGAGACAACGTACAGATTAGGAGAAAATATTTCCAAGTCACCTATCCATTAGGGGATTAATATCCAGAATGTATAAAGAACTTCCTTCCATCTTTTTGTCCATCTTTTCCAGTTTTACTGCCTTCCTTTTGTGTTCCACAGAAATCTGTTCTCATCTTCAGATGCAACCAAAGCATCTCTTCTTGACTCCCCCCCCACCCCCCCGCCCCAGCCCTGTTGGTTTAGCTGAATCTTTTTTTCTTTGTGCCTCTTGTTTCTGTAAGCGACTGTCTTCCTTGGTAGATAGCAAGCTCCTCAAGGAAAGTATCTCCTTGGTTTTGTACTCCTGGAACTTAACAGCATCTGGCTTCTAGTGAGAGGTCAATAAATGTTTATTGAAAACTAGTGCATTTTCAGTGGAAAACACTTGCAATAAGTACCTATGGTTTTGTATTCTCTTAGACATCTCATGCCATTGTCCTGGTTCCTAAATTTGAACAGGATACAGTCTTAGGATTGGGTAGCTTCACTATTTGTCTCTTTATTCTCAGACCCTTGGAAATTCCTGTTGTATTCTGCTGGCCTGTCTCAAAGTGGAAAAGCATACTTTGAAATCCTCACCAACAAATGAAAAAAATTTCTTTTTCTGAAGGTTTGCCCTGAGGTATTTCAAGGACACTTCTCCAGTCTTCCAAAGACTCTTCCTAGAGAGTTCAGATGCTAATCCAGTCCGCTATGGGCGCAGGCGGATGAAGCTCCGGGACCTAATGGAAGCAGCTTACAAGTTTCTGCAGAACGAGCAGTCTGTGTTCCGGGAGCTCTGGGACTGGAGTGTGTGTGTCCCTCTCCTCAGAAGCCATGACACCTTGGTCCGCTGGTGTGTAGCTCCTGGAATTTTCTGGTGCTTCAAGTGTGGGGGTGGTATAAGGAGTGTAGAGTTCTGTGATGAGGCAGGAAAGGAAGCTATGTAAAATGTGTTGTTTTTGTTCTGGTGCCTTTTGGGTTCCTTGTCCCTTTGCTTAATCATGCATCTCCTCAGTGGCAAATGAGATGATACTTAATGGAGTTCTACCTTTTTCAAGTTCTATCAGGTGAATTCATCATACTTGATTTGTATTTTCTACTCTCAAATGTATTGAAATGTATTAATTCTATAAGATTTCCTTTTTTTCTTTTTAAAGTTTTTCTTTTTTTAAGTTTTTAGTAATCTCTACACCCAACATGGGGCTCGAACTTAGAACCCTGAAATCAAGAGTTGCATGCTCTACCCACTAAGCCAGCCAGGCGCTCCTAAGATTCCCTTTTCTAATGTTTAGTTGGCGAGAAAATTTTCTTTTTTCTTGAGAATCAATTGCTTTTCCTAAGTTTATGTATACTTTGGTTTTCTCCAGGTACACAGCCAATTGTCTTGCTTTGGTCACCTGTATGAATGAAGAGCACAAGTTATCATTCCTTAAGAAGATTTTTAATAGTGAGGAACTGATCCATTTCAGGTTAAGGTAAGAAGGAGGATTCCTGGAGATCTTGATGTAGCTTTACTGTGCATTAAAGTAACTAATGAGATACTCATTTTCCTCAGGTTATTAGAAGAGGCCCAGCTGCAGGACTTGGAGAAGGCCTTGGTTTTGGCTAATCCAGAAGCCTCCCTTTGGCGTAAGGAGAAAGAGCTGCAGTACTTACAGGGCCATCTTGTTTCAGCTGATCTCTCTGCCAGGGTGACTGCTGTCTGTGGCGTGGTGCTGCCTGGGCAGCCACCAGCCCCTGGAGAGCAGGTATATTGGCATTAGTGGGATGTGTGTCCTCTTCTCCCCTCTTAAACATTGAGTGTGCTTTTTTCCTTGGCTGGACTGTGTGTTATAGGTGTGAGCCGAGTTGAGTTTTCCAAATTGCTGTTCCATGTACAGAACTATTCAGAACAGATTAAGGAAAATTTACCCAGGGTCCTCTTCTCTGATAGTTTCTTTGTCTCTGTTTGATGTTAAATTAGAAAGTCTAATGATGTCGATGTGATGCTTTTAACGTTAGCAAAGCACTTCCATATACTCTCTTATTTACTTGCTACAGTAACTCTGTGAGGTTGGGTAGCGCATGTTGTGATACCATATTTATGTAAAACAAAGGTAGAATGACTGGCCCGGAGACCCATGGTCTGCCCTTTGTAGAGACGGTGCCAGGCCCAGGTATAACTCCCAGCAACCTCTTTTTTTCAGAATATTCTTTTTGCTTGTTAGGTAGGAGACTAGTAACTGTAGTGAGCTTTCCCCCTGTCATATGAAATGAGCTTCTTTCCAACAATATGGCTCCAGACCCACACTTTGGAAAAGCTTATAGATCAAAATCTAGCTCTGTAATCTGAAGCTATTCGCAGCCAGTTTTTAGTTAGTTGTCACTTTGTGTGATGGTCAGGTTCACCCAGTTTTCTTTTTGGAAGAAGACCTGGGTCATTCCTTGAACCATTGGTTTATCCATTAGGTAGTACAGTTTAAAAAAAAAAAAGCATAATATGCATTTTAAAAATGCACATCTTAAATGTACAGCTCAATGATTATTCATAAACTGAATATATCTACGTACCTAGCACTAGGACACCAGCGCTTCCACAGGCCCTTGTGTTTCCCTCTAGTCACTAAGATCCCCCAAACCCTAACCATTTTTCTAATATAGATAAGGTTTGGAGCATTAGAATTTTAACATAGGGAAAGATTCTAGTTGTGGTAGGTTTGATGTTGAGTACCAGTGGCTAGGCACTGGGGCAGAAGTACAGAATGGTGCTATGGCCCAGCCTCCCTGCTAAGTTGCTGAGAGTAACAGCTCTGCAGAGAGCTCAGGAACTTCGGCCCTGAATCTCATTTTGTCTTCACATATCTATAGGAGACTAGCCATGTTTGAGAAGTTACTATTCCTTAAAAGTTCTTAAAATTCCACTTTTCCAAGAGATCTTTTTTCCTATATTATATTAGGTACATTATTATTTGAAATTCTTTTTAATGCAGTAAAGTACAACATTTACCATCTTAAACTTTTTTTTAATAAGTAAACTCTATCCCCACCCTGAGGCTTGAACTCACAACCCTGAGATCGAGAGTCATATGCTCTACTGTCTGAGCCAGCCAGGCGCCCCAACCATCTTAAACATTTTTAAGTATGCACTTCAGTGGTAAATATATTCACATTGTTGTGTGAATAAACTCCAGAACTTTTTCATCTTGCAAAGCTGAAACTCTATCCATTAAACATATTGGGAGCAGTTATTATTTTTCACATTTTCACATTTTGTTATGGAAAATATCAAACATATTCCAAAGTAGAAAAAGTAGTGTGATGAATCCCCATGTACCCATCACTTGGCTTCAGTAATTATAAATTTATGGTTAATTATCTTTCATTTATACTACTGCATACTCTCCCCACACCATCTTATTTTGAAGCAACTTTCAGATGTCACATCATTTCGTGCCTAAATATTTCAATATGTATAAAGGAAAAGAACTTTAAAAAAGCCATTATTCTTTATTACACCTGAAAAAAATGTAACAATTTTATAATACAAAACATCGTTTTAGTGTTCATACTTCCCTGATTTGATTTCCCTGATTTGTAAATAGTTGTGTGCATTCTTTTTTTTTTTTTTTTTTTAAGTAGGCTCCATGCCCAACATGCAGCTTGAGACCAAGACACATACTGTTACTGACTGAGCCCGCCATGCACCCCTATTGTTTACATTCTTTTTTTTTTTTAATTTTTTTTTTTAACATTTATTTATTTTTTGAGACAGAGAGAGACAGAGCATGAACGGGGGAGGGTCAGAGAGAGGGAGACACAGAATCTGAAACAGGCTCCAGGCTCTGAGCTGTCAGCACAGAGCCCGACGCGGGGCTCGAACTCACGGACCACGAGATCATGACCTGAGCTGAAATGGGCCGCTTAACCGACTGAGCCACCCAGGCGCCCCTATTGTTTACATTCTTGATCTTAGATAACAAAATCTTAGAATGTGGCGAGAGGAAGGAAAACAAATAAAAATCTCTTCATGAGATTAGGTTTGCCCCCATCCCTCATGTGTCAACTTTTTTGACTTCTTAAACTTTGGGAGACTTTCCTTAAATTTGTTAGCAAATTTGTGCCAGGAGGAAAAAGATCCTATTTTGGATAACCTACCTACAGTTACTATAGTTCTGATACTAGTAATTTAGAGGTTTATGTAAAGGTCAGTGGAAGCATTGTTGTAGAAACTAATGTGTACCCTTTGGAGGAAAGACTGTTGACATGCCTTTTATTTTTCACTTGCCTCCTTAGGCTAGTAACAGAAGTTCTTCTCGTGAACAGGAGCTGGCCTTTAGGTCTTATGTGCTGGTTGATTCAATCTGCAAAAATCTTCAGACGCTGGCTATGGCAGTGGCTTCTCAGAATGCTGTGTTGTTGGAAGGACCGATAGGATGTGGCAAAACTTCCTTAGTTGAATACTTAGGTGCAATGACGGGTAGAAGGAAGCCCCCTCAGCTTCTTAAAGTCCAGCTTGGAGATCAGACCGACAGTAAGGTAATTAAGAAATGGCAGGTTTTGGTGGATTAGCATGCTTATAAATGTTTGCATTAAAGTATTGTTTTTGCTAAGGGATGTGAGAATAGTCCTTGGTCTTCTTCATAACTGATGGGACCAAGCTGTAAAAACCTCAAGTGCCTGCTTATTTCTGTATAGAAGTTTAACCATTAATCAAAGGTTATAGCAATTGGTATCTCAGATGTGTGGTGTCAGTAATTACTTTAACCTCTTCCTGTAGATGCTGTTGGGAATGTATCGCTGCACAGATGTCCCAGGAGAGTTTGTGTGGCAACCTGGTACCCTGACACAGGCAGCCACAAAGGGACACTGGATCCTTCTGGAGGATATTGACTATGCCCCTTTAGATGTGGTATGTCATCTCACTAATTATTTGCTGATTCTACCTTTGAAGAGCATTTGGTTAATAGTGATTCTGCGAGGTGTTTGATTTGAGATGGTATGTTTTGCAAGAAGCTCATTCATGGTTGCCTACCTAACCTGGTTTGAGGTAGGATTACTTGGCTTGTCTCTTTTTTGATAGAAAATTGATAAAATTCCACTGGTGCTGTTTCATTCAGTAGAGTAGTCCCCCCTTATCTGCCGTTCAGTTACCTGTGGTTACCCACGGTCCTGAAGCAAGTGATTCTCCTCCTGTGTCTTCAGAAGGTTAGTAGTAGCCTGACGCTATGTCACAGTGCCTCGGTCATTCACCTCACTGTTACCTAGGCATTTTATCATCTTTCATCTCCACAAGAAGGGTAAGTACAGTACAATAAGATACTTTGAGAAAGAGAGACTCCATTCACATATATTTTTTATAGTATATTGTTAGAATTACTCTATTTTACTGTTAGTTATTGTTGTTAATCTCTTACCTTGCCAGTTTATGTTAAACTTTATCATAGGTATGTTTCTGTAAGAAAAAGTATACTGTAAATAGGGATCTGTATTATCCACAATTTCAAACATCCACCAGGGGTGTTGAAACATACACTGTGTGGATAGGGGAAACTACTATAATCGGATATGTGACCAATTTCACTGTAGTTTTTTCCTCCTTTAGTTAAATTATGTGACTAGTTTCATAACCTTTCCAAGAATAGGCCTTGTGGGAAACATCTTACCAATGTTACAGATACACTGAGAACTTTGAGACCCTACTTCCTAGCTATGGCATCCATAGAGCAGTGGGCTGAGGACAGATGAAGAAGAGATGATGTAACAAGAGTATCTTGTTTTGGTTTCATTAAGGAAAATCTACTGGACGTATATTTTTATTTTTTAAAGATTACTTTTCTATGTGTATCAAAATAGCTATGCAGGCAGTCCATGTTTCCTCTATATTTTGTAAAGTATGACAAAAAAATGTATTGCAGAATGAAAAATTCTTCCTTGGGCACATTTTCCTGAGATTGGTTTTAATTTTTTTTTTTTTTTTTTTTTTTAATCATGAACCCTAAAGTACCTTTTGGATAGGAGAATAACGTGAGAGTGTGTGTGTGTTTGTATGTGTAGGTTTAGGAAAATATGAAGGGGAAGGAGTAGCTATAAATACATGTGTATTGCGATGATTTTACAGTCTGATGAAGTAAAGATGTAATGGAATTACTGGCCCAGGTAGGGCCTCATAATATGGTTACCATGTTCTAGGGTCTCTGTCTCTCTCTCTCCCTTTTGTTTTGTTTTGTTTTGTTTTGTTTTGTTTTTTGTTTTGTTTCTTGAGTCTCATTGACATACCATGTTCTAAGGTCTTAATGCTCAGTTTTATAGGACCGGAAACTTAGTTTTCTTAATAAGCTCAGAGCTAAGGCTGACTCCTACAAATGAGACTTAATAATACAACTGAAATATAAACCACATGGCCAAATATTTGCTGAGGGTTTTCACTTTCTTTTCTGTTTTCTTCTTCATTTTTTTTTTCCTCCTCTCCACACCAAAACTAAGGCTTTTCATTTTCTAGTGCTGTCTTCCCTGGCATGTTTTTTAGATACCAGGGTACCTGGGAAGTCATTAGGATTATGGATTGTGGAATTAGAGCCAAAGAAGATAGATGAACATAAGAGATAGTCCATCCAGGCCATGATGGAGCCTAGGGATCCATCCCTGTCCTATAGTTAATTATATTCCTTGATGACCAGGTCCTGATTCAAGACCAAACTGACAGTTTCTATCTTGGTCTCCCTTTGCCAATATTTGATAAACATCATAAAATTCTACATTGAGTCCCATTTTGTATAGACTGGACTCTTTGGACTTCTTACTTTGGTTTTTCTTTTTAAACTTCCTGTATAAACTCATGTTCCCTAGATCCATATGTCTCGTCCACCTTTTTGTCGGAAATATCTACTTGAATGTCCCTTAGCTGGTGGAAGTTCAAGATGTCCAAAATGGAGCTTGTCTGCTTGTTCTCAGAACAACCTTTTCTGCCACAGTTAGCAAGCCAGAAGTTTGATGTATCCTAGTCAGCACAGGAGACCCCTAGTCATTTATCTCTAAGTTTTGTAGTTTTCCACTACTTCATATGCACATTCTGCCCTAACAACAGAATCCTTTTATGACATACTCTTAGGAACAAAGACTTTTATCCATTTGAATATTTTTACATGGAGTTTAGTTTGTGCCATTTCTCTCCCACCAAACCTGGCTAATTCTTGGTCAGATTTAAGACTGAGTGAATATCATTACCTCTGGGATGGCTTCACTGCCCTGCTTCTACACCATTCCATTCTGATTCATAGCCACCCTCTATCTTCAGCTCTGGGGTCATGCTGTATGGTGGTTTGCATGGCTATTCCATCAGATGCTCGGCTGTAAAGCCTCAGTCATGCCTGGATTTTTAGTGTCTGGCTTGTTTCTAGTCCATAGTAGGCACTTAGTGAATGTTGAATGAATAAATCATTCTGTCAGAGTATAGGTGGCTCAGACATTCCTACCTGCCTTTTGGACCCAGTTCATGCTATGAGAATTAAGGTTTCCTTTACAGATGTGCTCATCATTTGGAGAGAAGGGTTTATTGTTGTTGTTGTTGCTTTAATAGCTTTATCAGTGGGGTTTTGTGATTTAGGTTTCTGTGCTGATCCCTCTCTTGGAGAACGGAGAGCTCTTGATTCCCGGCCGAGGTGACTGTCTGAAAGTGGCTCCTGGATTTCAGTTCTTTGCAACTAGGAGGTATGTCCTATTAACCTTTCTGTTTCCACTGTGGAGGCTTTTCCTCATACATTCCCACACTAGAGTCCAAAATCCCTGGAATAGAGTTTCCTGGGCCCACCTTAAGCAAGTGATGATAGATCCAATTTTCATTCCTTACTTATTTTTAAAAATACCTGATTCTATATCAGCACTCTCTATTTTGTTCTGTTGTTCATTTGTCTTTACACCATTTGTCTTTGATTACTGGAGGTTTTTTTTTTGTTTGTTGGTTTGTTTTTAATTTTTAGAGAAAGAGAGTGCTCTAGTGGGGGAGAGGGTCAGAGAGAGAGAGTGGCAGAGAAAATCTTAAGCAGGCTGCAAACTCAGCACAGAGCATGACGTGGGGCTTGATCCCACAAGCTGTGATCCTGACCTGAGCTGAAATCAAGAGTTGGATGCTTAATCAACTAAGCCACCCAGGTGCCCCTGTAGCTTTTTAAAATTTAAGTAGGCTCCGTGCCCAACATGGGGCTTGAACTCACAACCTGCAGATCAAGAATTGCATATTGTACTGACTGAGCCAGCTAGGTGCCCCTTTATTCCTATTTTAAATAGAGATAATTAAATCAGAAAATGAGAGGGGTTTTTTTCCCCCCACTTAAAAATATCCAGTTTTTTAAAACTACACCTTGTTTCATGTTTTCAGAAATAATCACCAGTGGAACTGTTGTCAGACAGCCCTAGGTTTGAGTCCTGACACTACATTTTGTACTTGTGTGTATCTTGCTTGTCTGATAATGATGGGGCTAATAATACCTACTTTATGACTTGGTGTAGGTGGTAAAGATTAAATGAAATAACTTATGTTAAAGACTTTTCACATAATAAGTGCCCAACTAATGGCTAGCCACGATGATGGTGATGATGATGACCTGTAAATTTTAACCAGTGAAAAAATTGAACATAAGCATCAACAAAGGAATAAAACCTAAACGAATTTAGTATATGTTCTTGTCTATCTTTTATAACAACATGGATGTAGTGGTTTATTTCCTACTGCTAGTCTGTGTCTTTACAGCTTTCCCACGGTCTTAAACTGCCCAAGAATGACACTAATGTCACATTGTATTTTAGTGGTGGTTAAATTAGTGTTTGCCTCAGTGAACATTTACAGACGGAGGGTGGAGTTAACCTAAAGGTTTTCAAGGAGCACTTTGCTAGGCCTTGCTTTTTTTTTCCTAAATAACTGGTTTCATTCATAGAAACAGTGAAGTTCTTTCCTGCTATGTTCATGTCTCAGAAAGTCCTGGGACATCATAGAAAGGTGTCAGACAGACTTGAATTCAGTTGTTGGCTCTTCCATTTACAGTCATAGTTGAGTGATCAAAGGACCTTGCCGCCTCTTCTTAAAAAAAATTGTTTTTAATGTTTATTTTTGAGAGAGAGACAGAGCCAGGGAAGGACAGAGAGCGAGAGAGAGAGAGAGAGAGAGAGGGAGAGAGAGAGAGACAGAATCCAAAACAGTCTCCAGGCTCTGAGCCATCAGCACAGAGCCTGATGCAAGGCTTGAACTCATGAACTGTGAGATCATGACCTGAGCCGAAGTTGGACACTCAACCGACTGAGCTACCCAGGTGCCCCATCCTCCTTTATGCGTTAGAAGAAAAGTAGGGTACCATCTCCTTAGGAAGTTGTGAGGATTATGTGAAATGGCCTGGGTGTAGGCTTGTGGCTTGGCCAGAGTCTGTGTTTAATGAATATTCCTTCTTGAAAGTTTTAATAATTTTGGTATAGTAGCTTTTGGTAATAAGCAGTGAACTTTATTTTTTTTTAATGTTTATTCATTTTTGAGAGACAGAGCGCAAGTGGGGGAGGGACAGAGAGAGAGGGAGACACAGAAGCTGAAGCAGGTGCCAGGTTCTGAGCTGTCAGCACAGAGCCCACTGCAGGGCTCCAACCCCTGAACTGTGAGATCATGACCTGAGCCAAAGTCAGATGCTTAACCAACTGAGCCACCCAGGTGCCCCAGCAGTGAACTTACTTTTAATGCTAGCGGCCTTGGATTATGTTTTCTCTTTCCTAAAGTTATGTCTTAAGGAAGAGAAATGTGTATTAAAATACCTGATGGGGCACCTGGGCGGCTCAGTCAGTTAAGTGACTGACTTCCGCTTAGGTCATGCATGATCTTACGGTTTGTGAGTTGGAGCCCAGCGTTGTGCACTGTGCTGACAGCTCGGAGCCTGGAGCCTGCTCTGGATTCTGTGGCTTCCTCTCTCTCTGCCCCTCCTCACTTGTAGTCTATCTCTCTCAAAATAAATAAACACTAAAAAATTTTTTTTAATTAAAAAAATATCAAAACACCTGATAAAATCATTTGCAGTGATTAGAAAATGACTTGATTAACATTGAGCTACCACCTCACAGCAGTCAGTGTCTAAAATTAACAACTCAGGAAACAACATGCTGGCGGTGATGTGGAGAAACGGGAACCCTCTTACACTGGTTTTGGGAATGCAAACTGGTGCAGCTGCTTTGGAAAACAGTGTGGAGTTTCCTCAAAAAATTAAAAATAGAATTACCCTACAACCCAGCAATAGCACTTTGGATTTATCCAAAGGATAGAGGAGTGCTGATTCACAGGGGCACATGTACCCCAATGTTTATAGCAGTGCCATCAACAATAGGCAAATTCTGGAAAGAGCCCAAATGTCCATCAACTGATGAATGAATAAAGAAGTTGCGGTTTGTATATACAATGGAATACTACTTGGCAATGACAAGAATGAATTCCTGCCATTTGCAACAACGTGGCTGGAACTGGAGAGTATTATGCTAAATGAAATAAGTCAGTCAGAGAAACACAGATACATGTTTTCACTCATGTGGAATTTGAGAATTCAACAGAAGACTATGGGGGAAGGGAAGGGGAAAAGATAGTTTCAAACAGAGAGGGAGGGAGGCAAACCATAAGAGACTCTTAAATACAGAGAACAAACAGGGTGGATGGGGAGGTGGCAGGAGGGAAGGGAAAAAAGGGTGATGGGCATTGAGGAGGGCACTTGTTGGGATGAGCACTGGGTGTTGTATATAAGTGATGAATCATGGGAATCTACTCCCGAAACCAAGAGTACACCGTGTGTACTGTATGTTAGCTGACTTGACAATATATCATATTTAGAAGAAAAAAATAAAATATATAGATTAAGAAAATAACTTGGTTAAAGCTCTATTGTACCCCCTTAGGAGAAGAGTCAGACTTGGGTCAGTTGGCAGCCTTTCATTTGTCTTCTGCCCTATGAGCCCAACATACTAGTATCTGGCACCAGAAGGGGTTGTGAGTATTATTCATATATGAGATATTGTCTAGCAAGGGCAACTAGAGGCATAATTAAAGATTAAAATTGGGGGCCGCCTGGGTGGCTCAGTCGGTTGGGCGTCCGACTTCGGCTCAGGTCATGATCTCACGGTCCGTGAGTTCGAGCCCCGCGTCGGGCTCTGTGCTGACTGCTCAGAGCCTGGAGCCTGTTTCAGATTCTGTGTCTCCCTCTCTCTCTGACCCTCCCCCATTCATGCTCTCTCTCTCTCTGTCTCAAAAATAAATAAAAGTTTAAAAAAAAAAAAAGATTAAAATTGGGAATTTTGTGTAATTTTTTTTTTTTATTTTGAAATACAGACTCTTGAGCTGTGGAGGAAATTGGTATCGACCTCTAAATAGTCATGCTGCTCTGCTAGACAAATATTGGACCAAAATTCACATGGATAACATGGATAAGAAAGAACTGAATGAGGTATGTAGTTATTAGTGAGAAAGTACAGATGCTTTTCGTCTTTAGTTTTTATTGTTAAAAGTTCCAGATATACATGTAAATAGAGGAAATGGTGTAATGAATCACCAAAATACTCATTAATAGTTAATGTACTAACATTTTACTGTACTAACTTCATCTGGTATTTATTTGCGAATATATTGGAAAGCAAACGTTTCATACTTATGCATCTCTAAAAACTTAAATTCATTTTCATGCACAATAACTTTATTATACTCTATAAAATGAACAGTAATTCCTCAGTACCATTTTTTTTTAAGGTTTATTTATTTATTTTGAGAGAGAGTGCATGTGTGCAAGCATGAGCAGGCGATGGACAGAGAGAGAGGGAGAGAATCTCAAGCAGGTTCCTCACTGTTAGTGTAGAGCCTAAAGTAGGGCTCAAACCCACGAACTGTGAAATCATGACCTGAGCTGAGATCAAGAGTCAGACACTCAACTGACTGAGCCACCCAGGTGCCCCATCCTCATTACCATATAATTCTCAGACTGTATTTAAGTTTTCTCCGTTGTTTCCAAAGAACTTTTTTTGTTTGTTTACTGAGTTGTTTTGTAACTAATGTCTTTAACACCCAGCAACTTAGTGTACATTGTGTTCCGGGTATTAATGAAAATTGAGATAAATTATTAATTTTTTATTTTCCACATTGATTCACTTTAGTTTTTGCTGGTTATCCTTAATCATTATGAGGTATACCTCTCCTCACCCTGCTAACCTCTTATTTTCCCTTTGTATCTACTCCCTCATTTGGAAAGCTTCCTAATCTACAATGCTTCATCTTAGAGAAATGCATTGTCAGTGATCATTCAGGCATGGGAAGGATGGGAAGGATGCTTTACTCTTGGTATAAGTTTTTATTTAAATAAGTGACAAGACAACGTTATCAAATATTTTAGTTGTTTATTAGCAGAGGGGGTTTTTCAGGGCGGTATCTACTTCACCATATTACTGGAGAAGGCTTGATCGTGCAATCTCTCAGAAGCCTTGTCTTGCCAGTGTGATTTTTTTTTTTTTATAACCCTGCAGCCTGTTTTGGACTTGTGAATTTCTTATCTCACTCTGGTTCCCAGGTGTCTTATTTCTGTGTATGTCTTTCCCCATTTTGCTGCCTGCAACAGTAGCCCCTCCAGTGTCCCCAGCATCCACTATGCCTGGCCGTTTGTAATTGTTTGATGTATTACTCTGTTATCATGCAGCTCTTTTCTTTTGCAGTTGTAGACCTTTGAATGTTTAGTTTTCATTCCTAAATTGCCATCTGTTCTTTAAAAAGGAGTCTGAAGTTCTCATTTAGGTGTGATTTTTTTTTTGGGGGATTGAAAGGATCAGAACAACATTTACAGCTACTTTATTTTTTTTTCACTTGTTTTCTTTACTTAAAGTAAAAGCCAAAGCTCATCTTTCCATTTCTGTCATGAACAGCTGTGAGTCATTCTGTTCACAGGACTTACCATAGGAGCATTCACCTCATCACTTATATGAAGTATATCATATTTAAATAGTTGACCTTGAGAGGCTCACTTGTTATTTTTAAACTTGTGGACTTACTAATAAATTCTTACTCACCTGAATAAGTGACTGGTGGCGAAAACACTTGTGTATATTAGTTAGAAAATACAATAATCTCCTATGCTGACCTCATGGGAAGTACAAGGAATTGCATTTCTATTGCTGTCACCCCCACTCATTTTATGCTTAGAAGGCTGTCTTTGATGTCCTGCTGAAATAACAAATTATATTTTACAAATTAACTATTTACACACTTATATAATGGAATTACTACTCAGCGGTAAAAAGGATTAAACTAGTGATACATGAAGTGGTGTTTAGATGAATCTCAAAAACAATAGCTGAGTAAGAGAAACCAAACTACACGCTCCATCCTATATGATTACATGTATGTGACAGACTTGAAAGCAGAACCATAGGGATTGGATTCTCATTCCTGATTCCCACAGGCAGGGGTGTGGGGGAAGGGACTGACTGCAGAAGCGACATGAGGGAACTTTTTGTTTAAGGGGTGATGAAAATAGTCTATATTTTGTGGTGACCAAGGTCATGAATATATATGACCAATTTTATAAATGTTCCATCCCTACACAAAAATTTATCTTCTGTATTTAAAAAACCTGTGCGTGTATCCATTTAACTGAATTTATTGATTTTGTTATTTTTCTGTTTTAATTTTTAATCCATATTCAATGTTTTCAGCAATATTTGTTGTAAAATCCTTCAATAAAACAACATGAAGAAGTAAAATCTATGAGATCTGCCACTTCAGATGACATTTGTTAAAAGGTTTTAGTTCTTTATCTTTGTAAATATGTGTATATTACGTATACAGAGTAAGTGCATCTTTCATATACAAATTGGAATGACAATATACCTTCAAGGTAACTTAAATGTATTGGATGACAATATTTCTTTTCTTTAAAAATTTTTTTTTGTATTAACTATACACCTGATGTGGGAACTGATGACCCCAAGATCAAGTGCCACATGTTCTACTAACTTAGCCAGCCTGGTGCCCCTGGATGACAGTATTTCTAATATATACATATTTCCCTTCCTTTTAAAATAGATTTGCCTGAATAAGTCCATATCATAAAACCTTGGAACCAATATCATGAGCACTAATTATCATTCTGCAGAAAATTTTCAATAGTTATTGAAGTGAATAGGACTACATCTTTTGCCTTTTAATTTCTGTTGTTTGCTTTTTTTAATTTTAATTTTATTTGTTTTAAAGTTTTTTTTTTTTTTAAGTTTATTTATGTATTTCGAGAGAGACAGAGAGAGTGTACACGTGCAAGCAGGGGAGGGGCAGAGAGAAAGGGAGAGAGAGCATCCCAAGCAGGCACTGTGCTGTCAGCATAGAGCTGGAGGAGGGCCTTGAATCCACGAACTGCGAGATCATAACCTGAGCTGAAACCAAGAGTTGGACAGTCGGATGCCCAGCCGACTGAGCCACCCAGGTGCCCCTGTTGTTTGCTTTTTAAAGATCGATTGCTTTTTATCAGTACTTAACATTAATCGTTTTACTGTGGTTTGGTTTTACACACTTTCTCTTTTTCTATTAACTGCTTCTGATTGCATCTGCTGAGAAATGACATAACAAACCTTACTAGAATTTTGTTTAAAATCAGAGTAAGTATTGGGGCGCCTTGGTGGCTCAGTCAGTTGAGCCTCTGTCTGACTCTTGGTTGTGGCTCAGGTCATGATCTCACCACTTAGTGAGTTGAGCCCCGCATTTGGCTCTGTGCTGGCAGCGTGGAGCCTGCATGGGATTCTCTCTCCTTCCTCTCTCTCTGTCCCTCCCCAACTCACGATATTTCTATCTCTCAAAATAAAGTTAAAAATTAGAGTAAGTAGTACTTGCAGGATTTTTCAGTGAGTCAGTTCCTAGGACTTGGATGTATATGTTGCTTGGACACCCTTTTACCATCTGGCTTCTGCACCCTAGGTTGTGTAAATGGTGAGGTTGCCAGATAACTGCGTTTGGCTAGGAAAAAAGTTGTGGTCTTTGAGGGTGACAGGGGTGTGGGTATTGGCATAAGTTCTTACACAGTAGTTCCCCCTTATCCCTGTCACTTTTTGTTCTTTCAGCTACCCATGGTCAACCTCAGTCTAGATGGTCCTCCTTCTGATGTTGTCAGAAGGCCAGAAATAGCCTGACAGTATGTCACAATGCCTGTGTCATTCATCTCACTTTATCTCATGTAGGCATTTTATCACTTTACGTTATCATAGTACAAAATATATTGAATAAATTTCTTTTTTTTTTTTTTAATTTTTAATGTTTTTATTTTTGAGAGAGAGACAGAGCGTGAGTGGGGAAGGGGCAGAGAGAAGGAGACACAGAATTGGAAGCAGGCTCTGTTCTGACAGCTCAGAGCCTGACGCGGGGCTGGAACTCACAAACTGTGAGATCATGACCTGAGCTGAAGTCGGACACTTAACCAACTGAGCCACCCAGGTGCCCCAGTACAAGATATACTGAGAGACCACATTCATATAATGTTTATTACAGCATATTGTTATAATTCTATTTTATTATTAATTATTGTTAACTTCTTACTATGCTTGATTTATAAATTAAACTTTATCATAGGAATGTCTGTTTTGGAAAAAAACATAGTATTTATAGGGTTTCATACTAACTGCAGTTTCACGTATCCACTGGGGGTCTTGGGACGTATCCCCTGTGGATGGGGGGGGACAACTGTACTTGGTACAAATTTTAGAGGGAAATTCATTTTTTGGTTGACTAATATCAGCAGGAGTTCACATGTGCTTTTAAAAATCACTGTGTCTGCTGCTAAATTTTCTTTGCTTTTTTTCCTCCCTCTGTCAGGTTCTTCAGAACAGATATCCCAGCCTCTTGGCAGTAACTGATCACTTGCTTGACATTTACATCCAAATTACTGGAGAGAAACATCACTCTCAGAATGATAGTTCTGTTACATGTGAACAGGCACCTGAGGAAGTTTCAGAAGCCAGAAGAGAAAACAAAGGACTAAGCCTTGAGGGAAGAGAGTTGTCTCTAAGGTACTGGATTAAACCTTGAGTGTATACGTATATATATTTTTAAATTTTAGAGTGAGAGAGAGTAGGGGAGAGGGGCAGAGGGAGAGAGAGAGATTCCTAAGCAGGCTCCATGCTCAGTGTGGAGCCCGACATGGGGCTCGATCCCACAACCCTGGGATCATGACCTGTGCCAAAATCAAGAGTCAGACACCCCACTGACTGAGCCACCCAGACAACTCAGGTTGATATTCTATTTATTCATCTTTTAAGTAGGCTCCATGCCCAATGTGTGGCTTGAACCCCTGACCCCAAGGTCAGGAGTCCCATACTCCACTGACTGAGCCAGCCAGGTGCCTCTTGAGTTGATGTTTTATTGATTGATTGATTGATTGATTTTTAATGATTATTTATTTTTGAGAGAGAGAGAGCGCTCAAGAGCGCAAATGGGGGAGGGGCAAGCAGAGAGGGGGACATAGAATCTGAAGCAGGCTCCAGGCACCGAGCTGTCTGCCCAGATCCTGATGTGGGGCTGTAACTCAACAAGCCATGAGATCATGACCTGAGCCAAAGTTGGGTCCTCAACCAACTGAGCCTCCCAGGCACCTCTTGAGTTGATATTGTAAAAATTCCTTCCCTTTAAAGTTCTTAGCAGCTAGCACTAAATGGCTATGAGGGGTCAGGTTTTGAAATTAGACCTGTGAACTGCTTCATGGTGTACGATCCTGTTTTCAGATCTTATAGTTAATCATTGAGAAGGCTTATTATAGGTAATGTTATTTTAGCTTTAAAAAGTAACTTTGGGGGCACCTGGCTGGCTCAGTTTAAGAGCATGGGACTCTTAAACTCAGAGTCATGAGTTCAAGTCCCATATTGGGCATGGAGCCTACTTAAAAAAAAATTTAAAAGAAAAAATAATAACTTTATTTAAAGAAAAATCTGTATTTAGTTGGGGGGGTGCAGAGAAAGGGAGAAGAATTCCAAGTAGGCCCTGCGCAATCAGCATGGAGCCTGATGCACGGCTTGATCTCACAAACTGTGAGTCACATGCTTAACTGACTGAACCACCCAGGCACCCCCAAAAAATAACTTTAGAAGGTTGGGACTAGTTACTGACATAATTCTTTCACTAGCTTTTTTTGTTGTTGTTACATTTGGGGTCATAAATAAGACTTGGATTTTGCTTATATGTATGGGTTCTGGGCCTTTGCTTTCTTTTCTTGATGGTTGACTTGCCCTTTGAGAAGTGAGCATTAGAAATGGACAGTTCCCCTCAGTTTGCTCTGAGAACTTATTGGCCACCCCTCAACCTTGTTTGGCATGGATTGGGGTAAAGTGAATGATAGATCACTTCCTGGTAGGGGTAGGGAGTGGGACCCCCTCACTTATTCTTTCCACTGCTCTGTTTATTTTCACAATGTCAGAGTTACAGTGAGACTTGTCTGGTGTCTCCAGACTTAAGTGGATTGAATTTAACGCTGATGTCTTTGTTGTCTATGACCTATGGTCTTTTATTTCCTGGCTTTTTTTTTTTTTTTTTTTTTTTAAAGGGATCTACTGAATTGGTGTAATAGGATCGTTCATAGCTTTGACAGTCTGTCTTCATCAGCATCCTTAAATATTTTTCAAGAGGTAAGAGAATCTTCAGAATCTTCCTGTTTGTTTTCTCTGTACTCTATAAGGCTATTGATTTTCATTTTTATTTTCTGTCTCTTGGCTGCTATCAGGATTTTTCTTTTGTGTTTATTATTCCTAGCTAGTTAAAACCGAACTAATGTCTTAAAACTAATTGTGCATAATAAATGTTTGGTTTTGAAACAGGTTACTACTAATAACAAGTATAGTTTGGATAGAGTAAAACAGACACTGAAATTAAAGATAAATAAAAACAAAATCTCCCAGGTGATAAGAGTGTTGTAAAATGTAGCGTTTCTAAAATGTTTAGTATTTAAGGGTCCCTGGCTGGCCCAGTATAGCATCTTGATCTTGGGGTAGTGGTTTTGAGCCTCACATTGGGTGTGGTGCCTACTGAAAAAAATGTTCAATATTTATTCCTAGATATAATTTCATAGTCTGTCTGATAGAGTTTTATTTGTCTGATCCCTCCACTAGTCTCTGTAGGACCTTTTAACTTTGTTCAGAAAAATTTATGTGGGGGTTGCAAAGTATAGCCTTGTATGCGGGGCTTGGGGAAAAAATGTGTTATGTGGGAGTGAAACCCTATTGAATTACAACTCTGCCATATTTTAGATTTAGAGATTTGTTCCTGCCTGTTTAGGAATAAAAGTGATACTGCCTGAAGATCTGTGGGCTCTTAAAGCACTGACCACTTTTGATTAGAGTTTAGTCCCTGCAGCTGTTTCCAATTTAACACTTTATCTCCAGCTGCTTTTGGGGAGGGGTGCTTTTCCCATATTCTCCCCTCCTCAGTCTCCGTCCTCACTCTGCTCGCAAAAGCACCTCCCTTCCTGCACCTTCTCGTTCCCCAGGTTCACTTCTCTGCGCCGCATACCTGCTGAATTCTGTGGTTCAGGTTGTGCAGATTGTTCTGTTAATCCTCCAGTCAGTTTTCTAGGTGTGTAGGATGGTTTAGTGTTGGTCTGGCTGTATTTCATGGACGCAAGACACACAAAAAACTTCCATGCTGTTCACCATCTTGGCTCCTCTAACCACTTTTGATTATAAAGTGTTCTGGTTTCCGTTAGCTAGGATTGAGGAGAGTTTACAGTGTCTTGTTGTGTTTGGCAGTTAGCTTGAGTAGAAAGAAACCACATATGGAGTTCACACTTACGGGGAGCCGAACCTGAAATGCTGTGTGTCAGTCCTTGCTTGAATTTCGATCTTCTCTCCCATGAACTTGCCTTCTCATTCCCCAGATTTCTCATTTTTCTAAGAAAAAACTTTGTTTTTTATTTAAAAAAAATTTTTTTTTTAACATTTATTTATTGAGAAACAGAGAGAGACAGAGCATGAGCGGGGGAGGGGCAGAGAGAGAGGGAGACACAGAATCCGAAGCAGGCTCCAGGCTCTGAGCCATCAGCCCAGAGCCCGACGCAGGGCTCGAACTCACGAACCGTGAGATCATGACCTGAGCCGAAGTTGGACACTTAACCAACTGAGCCACCCAGGCACCCCTGTTTTGTATTTTTAAAATAAAACTGTGGCATTAATAGGATTCCTATTATCTTTAGTCTCTGTTTTAGAATGTCATTCTGTGTGTTTGCATAGAACCACTTTATTGAGACATGATTCACATACAATAAAATCCACTCTTTTATTAAAGTTTGCAACTCAGCGTTTTTTACTGTATTCACAGAATTATGGAACCATCACCACTATCTAATTATAGAACTCTCTCTAATTGCATCACCCCAAAGGAAAATCATGTACCCATTAGCCATTATCCTCATTTTCCCCTCTCTATATCCCCTGGCAACCACTGATCTACCTTCTGTCTATAGATTAGCTAAATTTGGACATTTCATATAAATGGAATCATATGATACATGACTCTTTGTATCTGGCTTCTTTGACTCCACTTATTTTCTCGGTTAATCCATGTTGTAGCATGAGTTAATACTTCATTCTTTTTTTTTGGCTGAATAACATTTTACTGTATCAATATATCACATTTTGTTTATCCATTTATTCGTTAATGGATATGTGGGTTATCTTTACCTTTTGGCTACCTGAATAATGCTGCCCTGAACATTTGTATACAAGTATTTTATTAATATAGAAACAGTATATATGTATTGTTGAAAATGGGAAAATATAGGAAAGCAAAGTGATAAAAATATTCTTTCATTCAGAGGTACTCCAGCACTTTTAACACCTTGGTGTATCTCCTTCCAGATATTTTTCCTCTTTTTTAAGATTTTATTTTTAAGTAATTTCTATATCTAATGTGGGGCTCAAACTCACAACCCAGATATCAAGAGTCACATGCATTACTGACTAAGCCAGCTAGGCGCTCCCAGATTTTTTTCTGTGCATATAAGCTTAAGAATGCTTTTACTATCAGGGTTCCCCTCTTTACAGATACTATCTTTTTTTTTTTTTTTTTAATTTTATTTTTAATGTTTATTTGTTTTTGAGAGAGACCATGAGTGGGGAGGGGCAGAGAGAGAGGGAGACACAGAATCCGAAACAGGCTCCAGGCTCTGAGCTGTCAGCACAGACCCCAGCATGGGGCTTGAAGCCACAAACTGTGAGATCATGACCTGAACTGAAGTTGGATACTTAATTGACTGAGCCACCCAGGCACCCCTAGAGATATTATCTTGTTGAAGAGATCAGGCCCGTTTTGCAGAACGTTCCACCTTTTGGCTTTATCCTGTTGCTTCTTCATTGCTCTGACACCAGCTGGTGTTCTGTAATTCAATCCAGTTCTGATACTGACTATCTTGAGTTAGTGTAGACCCTACAGGTCAAGGGTGCAGTCCTCTAGAAGACTGCCCCCATTTTAGACTCAGGCTGCAAGTCTTGGTGGCTACTCTCACTTGTGACCTACCAACTATAAATTCAGGGGTTTCCACGACCGTGTCATGATCAGTAACCCACAGAACTCATTGAAAGCACTATACTTACAGTATACGTAATAGTTTTATTATAAAAGGTATAACTTAAAGACAGTCAGATGGAGGAGACAAAAAGGGCAAAGTTTCAAGGATCCTGATTATACAGGAGCTTCTGTTCCTTTGGAGTCAGGGTGTGCTGCCTTCCTGGTTCATCAGTATGTCCACCAACAAGGAGGTTCTCTGAACTTTGGATGTCCAGTGTTGTTGTTGTTGTTGTTGTTGTTGTTGTTGTTGTTGTTTTAATATTATTTATATTCAGAGAGATAGACCGTGAGTGGGGGAGGGACAGAGAGAATCCCAAGCAGGCTCCCTGCTGTCAGCTCAGAGCCCTGTGCGGGGCTCTATCTCATGAAATATGAGATCAGGACCTGAGCGGAAATCAAGACTTGGAAGCTTAACCAACTGAGCCACCCAAGGCTTTTATTGGGGTCTTCTGTCATTGTCCATATGATGGAGCTCAATCTCTAGCCCCTCCTCCCACTCCAGAGGGTAGAACTTTCAGCTCCACCCCTCCAGTAAGTGCTGGGTCTTTCTGGCCAGACCAGCCCCTCCCTTAAACTGCCTAAGGGTCCATCAGGAGTCACCTTTTTTATTAGCATAATAATATGATCCAAAGGGGCCCTAGTAAATAACAAAAAACACTTCTTACTCTTGGTAATTCCAAGGATTTTTGAAGCTCTGTGCCAGATACTAGGGACAAGGACTGGATAAGTTCCCTCTCTTTAAAAAAAATTTTTTTTAACATTTATTTATTATTGAGAAGCAGAGAGAGACAGAGCATGAGCATGGGAGGGGCAGAGAAGGGGGAGACATAGAATCTGAAGCAGGCTGCAGGCTCTGAGCTGTCAGCAGAGCCTGATGCATGGCTCAAACCCACAAACCGAGAGATCATGACCTGAGCCGAAGTCAGATGCTCAACCAACTGAACCACCCAAGCGCCCCAAATTTTATTGATATTTTAACATTTGGTGGTGGCAGAACCAAATGTATTCTTTGTTTGCCACACTCGTGGTATCCTTTCCGTTGTCATTTTATCTCTTATCTTTCCTGTAAATGGAAATTTAACAAATGCTCAATGTATTCAAATTCAGACCTTTTTTAAAAAAAATTTTGTTAATGTTTATTTATTTTTGAGACAGAGGGAGACAGTGCGAGTGGGGGAGGGACAGAGAGAGAAGGAGACACAGAATCTGAAACAGGCTTCAGGCTCTGAGCTGTCAGCACAGAGCCCGATGTGGGGCTTGAACCCATGAACTGTGAGATCATGACCTGAACCAAAGTCGGACGTTCAACCGACTGAGCCACCCAGGCGCCCCTCAAATTCAGACTTTTTTTGGGTAGACTCTTTTTTTGGTGGTGCTATGTACTTTATATTTCATTACATCAGGAGGCACATATCTGGTTGGCCTATCAGAAGTTGCTGAGATTGAGTACTGGATTAGGGTAATGACAGTGTGATTTTTTTATTGTGCACCAAGAATTTACCTTTACAGCTAGAAATTAATCTTTTGGAGTTACTTCCACTGTAGAGTCAGATTTGTAAAATGAGCCTTTTAAAATTTTTTCCCAATTAACTAGTATTTGGATAGCAGAGGCTTCACATTTGTTTGTGTCTTGTCTCTCTTATGATAAGGTCCTTGACGCTAGAGCTGGTACTTTATTTCTACTCTCCTTACTCTTACAGAAATGTTCCTGTTGGGTTTTATGTTCTTTTTGTGGCCAGGATAGTGGTACTCTGTTATTAATACAGTATTTTAAAAAGTCAGTCGGCATTGACCTTGGTTATTTTAATAGGCTCTGGACTGTTTCACAGCAATGCTTTCTAAGCATACAAGCAAACTGAAAATGGCAGAAGTCATTGGAAGCAAATTGAACATTTCCAAGAAAAAGGTACGTAGTACTATTATTTTTGCCTCTCTGTTGAAAGGAAGCTGGGTTATTTAGTTTATTTGCTAGTCTCTGGTCCTTACCTAGAACAGCTCCTTTGCAATAACTACCTCCTCTGAAAGTTGGTAGTTTCATTGCTCCCTTTCATGGACATAAAGCTCTCACTATCTTCTAAATAAGTAATTCTCCATGTGTTCTACATTCTTCTTTTTTTTTAAATATTTTTTTTATTACGTTTCTTTATTTTTGAGAGGCAGAGAAAGACAGAGCACAAGTAGGGGAGGGGCAGAGAGAGGGAGACACAGAATCTGAAGCAGGCTCCAGGCTCTGAGGTGTCTGCACAGAGCCTGATGCGGGGCTCGAACTCACGAATGGTGAGATCATGACCCGAGCCGAAGTCGGACGCTCAACCGACTGAGCCACCCAGGTTCCCGTCATGTGTTCTACATTTTTAAAGTGAGCTGCATTGTGCCTTATATCACATGCATGCTTTATTTTCTCTGGTGTTTTAATGAGCGTGTTCTGTAGATTGTGGACTCAGGACTGGAATTGTTTTACTAACACCTTTGTCTATAGTTTTATGCACAATTAGATTTTTTCCACCTTTTCATTATTAACATCAGAAAAGTTGAAAAGAATAGTACAAAGAATAGTACTTAGGTTCATTGATGACATTTTTAATATTTTGCCCTTCTTGCTTTATTTCAAAAATTGTATTTTTGGAGGAGAGAGCTTTTTAGCAGTGGTGATGGTAGCTAGAGAACTGTCTGAGGCCTGTCTTGTGGTAGGTGGCTGGCATTCTCAAATGAATGATGACTCAAAAAAGCTTTATGTCAGGAACTGCTCCTTAGCATTCTGAACCTGTTGGGATGGTTTTGGCTGCAGGTGACAGAACACCTACTGAAAGGGGCTTACATAATAAAAGAAATGAAGCTGCCTCAGTTGGCTTAGATTGATCATTATCCCTTTTGGTTGAAGAGATATTTACTTTCCCTGAATACTTTGCTACCCCTTCCATTCCTGACCCAAATCTAAACAAAATCTGGGTTCTTAGAGTTAGCAACAAGGATAAGAAAGAATGGCTCTTGGGTAGAGACCCTGGAGCCTCTCTGACAGCTTTTCTGTGTTTTGGCTGTGGTCAGATGTACTATGGTTTATTCAAGTCATTGTTTCCTGCATTATGTTAGAATCTAAAGCAGAGGAAAGCATAACTGAAGAAAAATCACTTTGATTTTTTTCATAAATTATAGGAAAAAAATCATAAATTATAGGAGTAGAACTTTCTGTTCATTCACTATTGGAATATGTTAATGTGTTCACTTTAGAGATAGGCAGATATGGGCTTATTTGAATGAATAAAAACTACCACTACAGGGAAACATTCATGATCAATGTTTTCAAATAAAACCGCAGAAATTTAGAAAATTTTTAAAAAGACATAATTAAAGTTAACTCACCTGTCTTGGAAGTAGAAAATGCTTTTTAGTAAAGGGCTAATTAGAGGGGCACGGTAACAGACATGCATGAGGAAATGTTTGAAGCGTGTACAGAATTGTTTTAAAAGATCATACAGAAGTTTACTCTTTCCCCTCCCACAGGCTGAATTTTTCTGTCAACTTTATAAACCGGAAATTGTGATCAATGAGTTAGATGTGCAAGTGGGTCGAGTGCGGCTTCTTCGGAAACAAAGTGAGGCTGTCCACATACAGAGGTAAATAGGCTCTCAACTAGTCTGAGACTGTGGGACGTCAGGAACATGATAGGAGGGTTAATCTAGCCCCCTGTCTCCAAGCAAAACATGTGTGAATGGTGATCTCTCCCCTGTGCTGGATGGTAAGAAGCAGTACTTTCCCAAAGTATATTCTGTGAAATTAGATGTTAATAGGTGAAGGAGGTGAGGAGGGTTGTTAGGGATTTGGGACTAGCAAAGATGTATCTTTGATTTTATTCATTGTAGTGTATTTAGCAGAGTAAGCTTCCCTTGGAAGTTAGGCTAGATCCTAACGTTAGTCTGTAAATTCCTTGAATGCTGGAATGATTCTGAGATCTAGTTACCATTCATTAAATACTCACTATACTCCTAACATTGTGCTGAGTGCTTTGCATATGTTCTCTCGTGTAGTGGTGGAAATAATTTTATGAATTAATAATTAGTGTCTTACAGCTGCCATAACAAATTACCATAACTTGGTGGCCTAAAACAACAGACATTTATTCTCTCACAGTTCTGGAGGCTTGAAGTCTGAAATCAAGATGTTGGCAGGACCATACTTCCCCTGAAGGCTTTTGCCTCTTCCTGGCTTCTAATGGCTACCAGCAGTCTTTGGTGTTCCTTGCCCCTGTAGCTGCATCCTTCCCATCTCCGTCTCCATTGTCAGATCATCTTCTTTCTTGTGTGTGTTTGTGTTTCTAATTCTCTCTTTTTGTAAGGATACTAGTCAATGGATTTAAGGCTCACCCTTAAAGCCAGTATGATAGGATTTTAACTTTGTTATAGCTGCAAAGACCCTCTTTTCCAAATAAGGTCACATTCACACCTTCTGGGTGGACATGAATTTTGGGAGAAGGCTATTCAACCCACTACAAATAGTCACTCTTACCTAAATTTTATAGGTGAGGAGATGAGGGCTAAGAGAGGCTAAGTAATTTGCCGAAGATGACATAGCTAGTGCAGATAATGTCTTACCTTATGGGTGTTTTGATTCTCTAGAGTCTAGTAAAGTACTAGGTGTATAAATACTCAATGTTTGTAGAATGAATGAATAAATTCTGCGATTCCTAGGTTGTAAGGATATCTGTTTATAGCATCAAGACAGCTATTGTCAGTTCTCTTCTCATTTTTGTGGAGTCCGGAAAATCTGGTTCCTACACTGAAGGAAACTTGTAGTCTGTTTCTCTAACTGCTTACTTGTTTTCCCCTTCCCAGGGAGAAGTTCACTTTTGCTCCCACAAGGCCATCCTCCATTCTTATTGAACAGCTTGCAGTGTGTGTTAGCAAAGGGGAACCAGTATTGCTGGTGGGAGAGACTGGGACTGGCAAAACCTCTACTGTCCAGTACTTGGCTCACATTACAGGTAACTTAGAGGAGAAACATTCTGCCCCCACACAATAAACATTTCACACTGTCTGCCTTTTTTTTTTCTTAAATAAAATGTCCAAAAAATACTGGAGTTTAAAAAGTGCCACCTCACCACTGCCTGGAAGTAACCACTGGAAATTTTTTCCTTGTAAGTAATGTAATTTTTTTCCCTTGGAAATAACTACTGTTACAGCCTAGCATTATCTTTTTCAGTTTATTTGTTTATCTGTTTTTAAGCTTATTTATTTACCTGGAAATAGAAAGCAAGAGCTGGGGTTGGGCAGAGAGAGAGCTAGAGAGAGAATCCCAAACAGGCTCCATGCTGTCAGTGCCTAGCCCAATGTGGGGCTTGATTCCACAACCATGAGATCATGACCTGAGCCAAAACCAAGAGTTGGACACTCAACTGACTAAGTCACTCAGGTGCCCCAACTGTTTCCAGTTCTCACCTATGGTCTGCAAATATATAAACATTTAAGTTTGGGTTTGTGTTGAAACAAATGGGATCACATTCTTATATATTGCATTTAGTTAATAAGCAAATTGGATATCTTTAAAAACAGAACTGCTTTACTCCTAATGGTTAAATAATATTACGTATTGGATGTTTATTTAATTCTAATTTATAGACATTTACTTATTGAAGGATTTTTTTGTTGTTTTCAGTTATCTGATGCTAGAGCAATAATACACAGTGAATCTTCTTGTGTATCTCTCTGGGTTAGGTGAAAATTTTGAATGGTTAAAATTCCTGAAATTAAAATAAGAGGAGCAGAGGAAATGTGCCCATGTCCACACATCTTTAAGGATCACACTGGATATAATCAGTCTTGAAATTTTCAGAGTGACCCTTTTGCCCTTTCTTTTTAAAAGGCCACCATTTGAGGGTTGTCAATATGAATCAACAAAGTGACACTGCAGACTTGCTTGGAGGGTAAGTTTGTTTTAAAATTATTTTCTGGTTATTTTGAGTTCACTGCTTGAGGGAGCAAATAGTGTTTTCTTATAAAGCTCAAATTAGCCTTAGAAAAAGGTTCAAAGACTTGCACTCCTACCCCCCACCACAGTAGGTTATTTATTGGACTTTACTGAGGACCTGTTGGATATATAGATGTTTCTCTTAATTTTAAAGAATGCTTGAGATTCTTGCTCTCAAAGATCATGCTGGAATGGAGAGGGACAAAAAAACCAAGCATGTAATTAATATTTGTGTGTACTGACATTTATCTAAAGTGTATGCACTAGAGTTGCACTGCCTTGGAGCTAGATTCTCTCCTGCAGTTCAGTTATCTTTGAAACATTAAGTAGCTCTCTACTTGGTTAAATGTTGCTCATGGGATTCCACTGTGGTCATTAAAAGGCCCTTCTTCCCTGTTGGTGTTTTTGAATATGTTAGATTCGTGATCAGTTTTAGTTTGTGCCGAAGGCTGTAAAACTGATGGATGTTTTGGGCATACCTTAAGTTGAGTGATATTGGGATCTGTCCCATTAACTCTAAACAATTGCTTAAAAAAACCCTTAAAGGCATAAAGTAGAATTTATTGCCCTTTTTGCTCTTTATGGCATCTGCCAGAAAGCTTTTCATTTATCTCTTTTTTTGAGGGTCACATTACAGCAGTTTTTATTTTTACTCTTTCTTTGTCTTATAGCCCTCCCTGCTGTGGTGGGAGTGCTACTTTGGATTCCTGCTTCCTCCTTTTACTTATATTCTCTTCTATACATATCACTAGTTATGTACTTAATTAACACTTTTAAATATATATTCTGTCTTAAGATCCATTAGCTGAGATTTATCTTTCTTACTTTAATTCTTTCATTTTTTAATTTTTTCCCCAGTGATCTTTCTACCTTGTTTTTAGTTTACTTCTGTTAGTTCATTGACACTTAATCTCCTCTTTCCTTCATTGAGGTACTTGGCAATGTTTTTTTAGTGATATAATTTGTTTCTTAACTCGGTATATCTATACTACCATGTATTTCTTTCTATTTTGTATCTATATATGTCTTCAGGAATGTTCTGCTATTACATACTCCTAACATAAATGGCTAGTCTTACAAAAACTGAACATGGACTAGGTCTATTTCTTCTAAGAATTTATAGTGTTATGTCTCGTCACCCATTATAAGTAGTTTTTTTTTTTAATTAAAAATATTATTTTATTTTATTATTATTTTTTTAATTTACATCCAAATTAGCATATAGTGCAACAATGATTTCAGGAGTAGATTCCTTAATGCCCCTTACCCAATTAGCCCATCCCCCCCTCCCACAACCCCTCCAGTAACCCTCTGTTCTCCCTATTTAAGAGTCTTTTATGTTTTGTCCCCCTCCATTTTTATATTATTTTTGCTTCCCTTTCCTTATGTTCATCTGTTTTGTATCTTAAAGTCCTCATATGATATTTCTCTTTCTCTGACAAATTTCCTTAGCATAATACCTCTAGTTCCATCTACGTAGTTGCAAATGGCAAGATTTCATTCTTTTTGACTGCCGAGTAATACTCCATTTTGTGTGTGTGTGTGTGTGTGTGTGTGTGTGTGTGTGTGTGCGCGTGCGCACGCACACCACATCTTCTTTATTCATTCATCCATCGATGAACGTTTGGGTTCTTTCCATACTTGGCTATTGTTGATAGTGCTGCTATAAATATTGGGGTGCATGGGCCCCTTTGAAACAGCACACTTGTATCCCTTAGACAAATACCTAGTAGTGCAATTGTTGGGTCGTAGGGTGGTTCTATTTTTAATTTTTTGAGGAACCTCTACACTTTTCCAGAGTGGCTGCACCAGTTTGCATTCCCACCAGCAGTGCAAAAGAGATCCTCTTTCTCCACATCCTCGCCAACATCTGTTGTTGCCTGAGTTGTTAAATGTTAGCCATTCTTACAGGTGTGAGGTGGTATCTCGCTGTGGTTTTGATTTGTATTTCCCTGATGATGAGTGATGTTGAGCATTTTTTCATGTGTCAGTTGGCCATCTGGAAGTCTTCTTTGGAGAAGTGTCTATTCATGTCTTTTGCCCATTTTTTCACTGGATTATTTGTTTTTTGGGTGTTGAGTTTGATTAAGTTCTTTATAGATTTTGGATACTAACCCTTTATCTCATAATGTCATTTGTAAATATCTTCTCCCATTCCATCGGTTGCCTTTTTTTTTTTTTTAATTTTTTTAAACATGTATTTATTTTTTGAGAGACAGAGTATGAGCAGTAGAGGGGCAGAGAGAGAGGGAGTCACGGATTCAGAAGCAAGCTCCAGGCTCTGAGCTGTCAGCACAGAGCCCAACGCGAGGCTCGAACTCAAGAACCGCGAGATCATGACCTGAGCCGAAGTCACATGCTCAACCCACTCAGCCATCCAGGCACCCCCATCAGTTGCCTTTTAGTTTTGCTGATTGTTTCCTCCTCTGTGCAGAAGCTTTTTATTTTGATAAGGTCCCAATAGTTCATTTTTGCATTTGTTTCCCTTGCCTCCGGAGACCTGTTGAGTAAGAAGTTGCTGCAGCCAAGGTCAAAGAGGTTTTTGTCTGCTTTCTCCTGGAGGATTTTGATGGTTTCCTGTCTTACATTGAGGTCTTTCATCCATTTTGAGTTTATTTTTGTATATGGTGTAAGAGGGTGGTCCAGGTTGATTCTTCTGCATGTCGCTGTGCAGTTTTCCCAGCACAACTTGCTGAAGAGACTGTCTTTATTTCATTGGATATTCTTTCCTGCTTTGTCAAAGATTAGTTGGCCATACATTTGTGGGTCCATTTCTGGGTTCTCTATTCTTTTCCATTGATCTGAGCATCTGTTTTTGTGCCAGTACCATACTGTCTTGATGATTACAGCTTTGTAATATAGCTCGAAGCCCATGTTTTGCCCATTTTCAAATGAATTCTTACATGTAGTCTCAGTGTATGTTCTCCCAGGTGTCATGCTGGTTCCCATTGAGTATTTGTGTTACAATTCATTTTTTTCTTTTCTGAAGTGTATATATGTTGTCTCATTTTTTTCATCACTTGAAATATATTGACTTAACTGTTTCAGCCACTATGCTCCACTTTAAGTTAATTCTTATATGCACTCATGTTCCAGGCTCTGTTTGGAGTCCTTTATCTGTGTTAACTCACGTGGCCTTTTTAACAACCATGAGGCACAGATTCTTACCCCATTTTACACAACAGAGAACTGAGACACATAGGGATTAAGTACCTAGTACAAGGTAGTGGCTGGTTCATGTTTGAACCCAGGCAGTCTGTACTGAACCCAGGCAGCTGCCTCAGTTAGCTTTGGATTCCATTCGTACTATCATCTTTAAGACTAGCAACTTTATTTAAATAACATGTGTGTTTTGTTTAATTTCTCACTATTCCTAGTGTTCATCATCTTTTGTTTTGGTCCAGTGTATAGGTCTCTCATGTTTGCTTCTACTCTTAACTTCCCTACAGTCTCTTCCATTTAGTAGTTAACAGTCCTTTTAAGGTATAATCAGATTGCATTACTCTCTGTCTCAAATCCTTACACTGACTTCTCAGGCCATTTAGTATACTCCAAAGGCTTTTTTGGGTCTATAAGACCCTTCATAATCTAGCACTGGTACTTCTCTGACATAATTTCCTCCCTTCGGCTCTGCTGTTGAGCTCCAGCCACACACTTTCCTGTGTTGCACCTGGTTGCTTGCTGTTCTCTGTGTGGCATCCCTTGTGGTCCACAGATGTTTGGCTTAACTCCTTTCCTTGCTTGATTTGGGTTGCCTTGAAACTCATCTTTAACAAAACCTTTCTGACTATCATATTTAAATTACCAGTGCCTTCTCCACCCAGTCTCATTTATCTATAATCATAGCACTTAACTACTACTTGATATTTTATAGTAGATGTCTTTTTCTATTCTTTTGTTAGATTGTAGGTGGGGGAGGACCTTGTGGGTCTTGTTTACTCAGTGCCTAACACCTAACAGGTACTCAGTAAATTTTTGTTGAATAAATGGAATTAAATAAATGTCTTTACTAATGTGTTAGTGCTTACTGGTAAGTGTACATGAGTTTGAAGTTCTCATACTTTTTCTCTCTGGAATCAGACTCTTTGATGGATGCTCAGTATCTGGGCATTGGTTTTGCTTATCTCATGGTTTCTCTCTCACAGTCCAATGAGTAAATAGTGTCCATGAGTTTTCTAATTGTGCTTGATTGTTGCGAAACATACTTGTTTTTGTTTTAGTTCTCAAATTATTTTTTGTGGAAATAAAAGTTATGTCATTGTATTTGAATTATAGTATTTAGTATCTTAGGGTATACAAAATTGTATACCTGAGGTTTTCCAGGAACAATTAGTTGCTGCTTGAGCAACTTCTAGCTACAGCAGTGGTTCTCAACTGTTTATTATCACCTGTCACCTCCAGATATTACAATTAATATGAACTAATTTCCTAGCTCCCCAACAGAGAAGTGCTAAAGAATAAGAGAGAATCTAAATACTAAGAAATAAAATGTTGAGCTTTGGAGGGCCACAGACCATTGCAACATCTAAGGTTTTGTTGCTGTCCTCTCTCCCCTAGTTTTTCTCTTTGAGAGCAATTCTCTCCCCCATCAATTGAGAAGGCATGAACTGTGTTCACTTTTCTTAAGCTAACCAGTTTCAGATGTTGTATTTTCTTCTAAGATATTTTGAAAACTTTTTGGTCAGTCTTGATAAAATTGGTTTATCATTGAGTCTTCTACGTGATGTTTATTTAAACATGTTAGTAAAATAAGTGACATGCCTTTCACTGCCCAACTAGGATTTTCGAATTATTTTCATAATACTGTTTTTACCTTCAGTGTAGACTCTTCAAACATTTAGAATGAAGAAAATCGATTATAATTTAAAACTTTAACATAGATTGTTATGTTAATATAGAGAGAGTGAGTCTGAGCAGAGAAGAAGGGCAGAGGGAGAGGGAGAGAGAATCCCAAGTAGTCTCTACACTTGGTGCAGAGCCCCACGTGGGGCTCAGTCCCATGACCCTGGGATTAGGACCTGAGCCAAAATCAAGACTTGGATGCTCAACTAACTGAGCCACCCAGGCACCCCTAAAGCTTTAACATAGATCTTTAAAGTATTTTGATATTATTTCTGATTTTGAGTAAATGAAATCTTGGACCTATTCCTATTTTCTAACACATGATTTCTAATCTCTAGTAGCTTCAGAAGTTTGGGAATTATATTTACCTTTTGTTTCAGTTACAAACCGGTGGACCATAAACTTATTTGGCTGCCCTTACGGGAGGCATTTGAAGAACTCTTTGCCCAGACATTTTCCAAGAAGCAAAACTTTACATTCTTAGGACACATTCAGACCTGTTACAGGCAGAAACGGTGGCATGATCTCCTCAGACTAATGCAGCATGTACACAAGTCGGCCGTCAACAAGGATGGAAAAGAAAGTGAAACTGGTAAGAACAGGACCCATACTGCTAGTGGGAGGCCATGAGGCTTTGGCTTAATTAACAGAATTGAAACCAGTGACCAAAGGGTTAATGGAACTAATAAGCACAGCTACAGACTAATAAACCAGGCTGCAGTGTTTTCCTTTAAATATCCGTGCCTCTTCTCCTTCCGGGAGACAGATTTGAGGCTTGCTCTCCCATCTCCTTGTCTCACTGCCTCTTTTTTTTGTTTGGTTTTTAAGATTTTATTTTTAAGTAATCTCTACACCCAAAGTGGGGCTCAAACCTACAACCCTGAGATCAAGAGTTGTGTGCTGTATGACTGCCAGCCAGGCATCCCTTGGCTGCCTCTCAAGTAAACCCTTTCCTTGCTACATAATCGACATCTTAAATGGCTTTGCTGTGTGTTGGGCACATGAACTGGAATTTAGTTACAAATTTGGTGAGCCAGGCAGGAGCTTTTTGCCAGTGGTTCATGAGCCCCCAGCCGACAACAACAATCTGGGGGAAAGTCTAAGCAGCTGCCTAGGCTCTTTTTCCTAAGGATGACACTCCCTGCCCTGACGGGGTGCTGCCAGCCCTCAGTGTTTAATTTAGCTCTCATGGGCAGGGAATGGTTTTTGGTTTGGGCAGATGTGTCTTGGTGAGGTCATTTCTTCCTTCCATTTGGTTTGGCTCTCTTAACATCCTTCCCTTGCTTAATTAGAAAAGGTTGACTAGGAAGCCATTTGGTTCAGTTGGTGAAGCCCTGACTTTTAGGGAGGAACCAGTGCTCACAGAGGTACTCTGGGTTTCATTCATTTGGTTTGTTGTTGCTTTTTTGGGGATCTTTGGATAAAATCAGCTGCATTGTAATTGGAAAATGGGAAATGACAGTTTGATTCCTGAATGCAGCCTCTTGGGTTATATTCTTTAAAACTGAGCAGTGCTTAGTTATGAACCCATGAAAGGAAAAAGGTTATCTTTTTTGCGACACTGCTTGGTCATAATATTCATTAGACTCCAGGTAATGATGACCAATTAATGAATCCATGCGTTATAATACCATTTGCAGTTGGATTTGTTCTGTAAGATTTTGTTTGCATCTTTTTTGTATATTTATGTGTTCATGTATGTTGTAAATATGAGAAATTTTCTCCACCTTTGGATAGTATTGCTAAAATTAGTTTGTAAAGGAGTTATATATAAGTTGGTTTAAAGGCAAGTGCTTGTGGGGCACCTGGGTGGCTCAGTCGGTTGAACCTCTGACTTCAGCTCAGGTCATGATCTCACAGTTTGTGAGTTTGAACCCCATGTCAGGCTCTGTGCTGACAGCCTGGAGCCTGCTTCGGATTCTCTGTCTTCCTCTCTCTCTGCCCCTCCCCTGCTTGCATTCTCTCAAAAATAAATAAACATTAAAAAAAAATTAAAAAAAAAAAAGACAAGTGCTTGTAAGCTTTAGACATTCTAAAACTCAGAAACTAATGTAAGTTTTTCACATTTACGTGATCTGAAAAAATATTTGGTATTAAAGCTAATTTAAGGTTGTTGGTTTAAGGTTGTTTGTTTAATAGACGTATCTTTAGAATTAACAGCATTACTTTTATTCTGCTTTGATTTACTTAAGTCAAATAAGTTGATACAAAAAAATTTTTTTAAATATATGTTTCTTGGGAGAATGACTTTCTTCTAAAGTTTAGATTGGCAATCTAAACATAACTATTAAGAAAAAAAGAAACGGATATAAATAAGATAAAAAAGTTTATAGGTTGGGGAGCCTGGGTGGTTCAGTTGGTTAAGGACCTGACTTCAGCTCCAGTCATGATCTCTCGATTTATGAGTTCAAGCCCCCTGTTGGGCTCTGTGCTGACAGCTCAGAGCCTGGAGCCTACCAGAGATTCTGTGTCTCCCTCTGTCTGCCTCTGTCTCTCTCTCAAAAATGAATAAACATTAAAAAAAAGTTTATAGGTAAACTTTTAAGTAGTTTTCAAAATCTTTGGTCACCTATAAAGTTTTACAAAGTTAAATGATGGGTTAAGTATATTAATTAAGTATCTATATCATTTCCAGGTAAGAAAACATTAATTACTAAACATAGTTTTATCTGCTTTTGGCTTCCTGTTACAGAGAAACTAAAGATATTTGGGTTTATTAGTAAACATGTTTTATGGTACACTGAAATAAGGCATACATTTCTAAAAATTCTTCAGTGTAGTCATAAGTTTACCAATATAAAAAATGCCAACACAACAAACAGTTTACAATTAGTTACTACTTAGTTTTTACTAGAAACTTAAGATTTTTAAGAGTTAAGAATTCTAATACATATAATTAGAATTACTGGAAATGATAAGGGAAACAATTCATATATTCAAGGAAAGTGAGACTGGGTATGTAAAGAGGAAAAATGTAGGTCAAAATATGAATGTAAAAAGGAAAGTTGTAGAAGGTTTGTGAGAAGGAAATCTTTGGAAAGGAATTTTTGTGCATGGTAGTTACTAAGATTAATGATATTAGTTGTTTTTTTGTTTTTGTTTTTTTATTATTTTTTAATTTTATTTTTTATATTTTAAAATTTACATCCAAATTAGTTAGCATCTAGTGCAACAGTGATTTCAGGAGTAGATTCCTTAGTGCCCCTTACCCATTTAGCCTATCCTGCCTCCCACAACCCCTCCAGTAACCCTCAGTTTGTTCTCCATGTTTATGAGTCTCTTCTGTTTTGTCCCCCTCCCTGTTTTTATACCATTTTTGTTTCCCTTCCCTTATGTTCATCTGTTTTGTCTCTTAGAGTCTTCATATGAGTTGAAGTCATATGATTTTTGTCTTTCTCTAATTTCACTTAGCATAATACCCTCCAGTTCCATCCACATAGTTGCAAATGGCAAGATTTCATTCTTTTTGATTGCTGAGTAATACTCCATTGTATATGTATACCACATCTTCTTTATCCATTCATCCACTGATGGACATTTGGGCTCTTTCCTTCGGCTGTTGTTGATAGTGCTGCTATAAACATGGGGGTGCATGTGTCCCATCGAAACAGCACACCTGTACCCCGTGGATAAATACCTAGCAGTGCAATTGCTGGGTCGTAGGGTAGTTCTATTTTTAGTTTTTTGAGGAACCTCCATACTGTTTTCCAGAGTGGCTGCACCAGCTTGCATTCCCATGTTTTTGTTTTTTTAAAGAGAGAGAGCGTGCACACAGGGGAGAAAGGGAGAGGGGCAGAGGGAGAGAGAGAAAATCCCAAGCAGGCTCCTCCCTTAGCATGGAGCCCGACACAGGGCTTGGTCCCATGTCCCTGGGATCATGAACTGAACCAAGAAAAAAATCAAGAGTTGGATGCTCAACCTACTGAGCCACCCAGGAGCCCCAAGATTATGGATATTAGTATGTAAAGTTTATTTGGGAGTGGTCTACACCTGGGTAACAGAAGGGGGTAAGAGAGCAAGATTAAGCAGAAATTGAGCAGTGACACACTATCAACAGAAGCCATAGCTGATTCTCTGAGGAGTTCTAAAAGTTGGATTTTCTTGAGAACCATCCTAAATTGGGGCTGGACTTCTATAATAGTCATTGGATGTGACCACCTGGGAAGAGGGCATGCCCTTGGCAAAGCAGTTGTCTTCAGTCAAGGCAGTCCCTGATGGCATCTGAGAGTTGAGGACTGAGAACCTTTCATTTCTTTTCTTTTTTTTTTTTTTTTTTTGAGAGAGAGCCAGAGCAAGAGTGTGAGCGCAAGTAGGGGGAGGGGCAGAGATGGGGTGGGGGAGGGGGAGGGAGGGAGGGAGAGAGAGAGAGAAAGAGAGAAAGAAAGAGAATATGAATCTTAAGCAGGCTCCATACCCAGCGCAGAATCCATCAAGGGGCTCAATCTCAAGATCATGACCTGAGCTGGATGGTCAGCCAACTGAGCCCCCCCAGGCGCCCCAAAAGCCCTTCATTTCTGATGGAGATTCTGGTTAGCACGTCACCGCACGTGCCACAAGAGATCAGATCTGTGCAGTGCCCTAGATGTCCTTGTCCCAATAACTATATATCAACATTGGAGATGACAGGGAGGAAAAAAGGAGGGACTGCATACATTTTTAAAGAATTCATCTTGTTGGAAGAGTACGTTTTAATACAGGAAGTATACTGGTATAAAACTGGAATTAGGTTTTTCTGTTAAAATGACAGTTTCCTTCGGTTATTGGCCTAATAAGAAATTATAAACAAAGGTTTTTCTTTATCATTAATGTAACCTGCTTAGAAAAACAAAGTTTCTATGTTTTGTCTCTGTTAGATCCTTGATTATTTAAGAAAAGACTTCAGTGTTGCTAACAAATCTGTAACCTTCTGTATTTGCCTTTAGAATCTCTTATTGCTGCCTTGGCTAAATAGATAATTAAATACTAAATTTTGTAATGATTTGTAATCCTGTTGTGGCATATGCTTTAAAAATTTCTCATATTTCTGACAGACTTCCCAAAATTCAGCTTCTAAATGAAGTCTTTTTTTTTTACCAACTAGGCTTATTTGGTATATCAAATCACATGGGAAGCATTGTCAAATAAGTGATGATAAACCTTCTGAGGTTATAAGATTTTATTATGTCATCACTTGTAATTCTAATTATTGAAATGCTGACAACTTTCCTTGTCAACTGCATTATAATGAAGTCCCATCATATCTTTAACCGTGGCCATTTTGTAATCTTTTGTCATTTATAGTTACTATTTTACTCTGATGATCTTGCAGATACCTTTCACCTTTAATGCAATGCAAGAACTTTTGACAAATACAGTTTTCTCATATCTTTAAGATCATAAAACTGAACTAGGTATAAATTTCTGGAACTAATGAAAAAACTGGATTCAAGCAGAGTAACGTGGGACTGAAAGAATTAAGAAAAATGGTTTCATTTTTTATGACTTTTGTTTGAAACATTGCTGGCTCTTTAATGTTTGCCCTTCCAGATTTAAGGAAAGTTTTTCTCTTAAGCTGTGACCTGCAGAAATTTAATATAGTATTCCTTTTTAAACAAATACGAAACATTCATTTTTTCCCCCTACCTGATTCCTCCAGAATTCAAAAATTCTCAGTGAATATTCTTATATTTTCATGGCAGTTATTATTATTAGCATACGTTCTCTAAGAATCTGTTCTATTTGTAACAGAACACCACTGGAAACATTGGTTATATTACCAAGGCTCTGACTGGAATGTCCTCTATTTGAGTGTAAAATGCATAGACTCAAATGTGACCACATAGCTTTAAGGATCTAGGTTGACTCTATGGAGCCCATAAAGCCCCTTAGGAATACCAACTTGATACCTTGCTTATAGTGTTTCTAGCAGCCTTATCAGGCCTAGCGTTGAGAGCCCACCTGCAGGACTGCCTCCTGAGCTAAGACAACTGTTGAACAGAACTAACCTATTAAGACTAAGACTGGTTTATAACACCTGGAGTAGACCTCATATCTAGGGTCAGAACAGTTAAACTCAGGCCAAGAAGAAACAATATTGAATTGTGAGGTTTTTCTAACAAAACAAAAACTTGTCAAAAGTGGAGAATGTTAATTTTTTTTAATGTTTATTTATTGGGGGGGGGGGCAACGTATAGAGAATGCAGAGCCTAACACGGGGCTCGAACTCATGAACCATGAGATTATTACCTGAGCCGAAGTTGGACACTTAACAACTGAGCTGCCCAGGTGCCCCAAGAATGTTAATTTGTAATGGTATACAAGGACTTTGACTATACTGTGGTAACCCATCAACAAAGCTGAAGCCCTTTCCTTAGTACATGCCCATGGGGCTAGTTGGAAGGGAAGGGGACTTTTGACCTTGGAGAAAACAAGACAAAAAAACAGAAGAGCCAGAATCACCCAAACCTTGGATGACACACCTTGAGCACAGATTTCACCCACCATCTTTGGAACAAAATTTTGCTAACTATTCTTGTGAGCCCCAACAGATCTTAAGGTATTTTTGAGGAGACGGACTAACAGATGAGTGTGATTACTTCGGGTTACTGGTTTTGCTATTTTGCTGAATACTTTATAGCAGTTTGAATCCATAAGCAATAAAGGCTAGACACCAGGTGAAGGTTTTTGCACATGCTTGGAATGCCACTGTAAGAACAGCTGTGTCTCTAATAGAGGAAAAGATAGTGGCCAGATTTCCTGCTTTTTTACTGCATAAGGATCTGAATGTGGACATGCAGAAAAATAGACCAGATGGGTGTACCCACATGGTGGCCCCTGGAGCTGATTGAACCCACCTGGTCAGAGTGGGAGATGCTGTGTTAGCCCTCCAGGATCCACCTGCTACATTATAAGAATATTCTTCTCCACAGTTAAATATTTCCTGAATTCACCTTACTGTGTCATTGGTGTCACAGGCCAACCCCTACCATGAAGTAATGCCAGTTGACTTTGAGGAAACACCAAGACTTCAATCGGGCAACTGGCTTTTAAAGGAATGAGGAGATTCAATAGAATTCATTCAATTGTGTTTGAGACTAGTTCCAACACCAGTGAGAAATTCACCTAACATCAGAGCCTCAGAGCATTGCTATGAAAGAATTGGTTGGTGATAATGCAGTTGTCAGCCACAGCAAAAAAATGGGATGTAGTGATAAGAAAGAGCATTGGAGATGCAGTTCTTCCCCAAATTGTAAAGCCCCTTATTCTTGATGAAGTTTATTTGCTGCATGATGAAGATAAGGACTTTAGCTGTGCCTGGTAGTTTGTCTGGTTGCTCAAGATGTCAGCTTTCCGATGTTGCTTCAAAACAACCAAAGAAGACACTACTAGTTTGTTCAAGCAGAATGTACAGGTTAAGCTAAGTACCAGGGAATATTACCAAGAAAGCACGAAGTTGTTTGATTCCTCAAACCGTGAAACTGCACCCTGTTTCAGCAGGAAGTAGCAAGAGCTGTCATCATCCCAGTTCCTTCAGGAATAAAGCATCAAAAGACAATGGGGATTGAAACTGGTAACCAAAGCGTTAATGGAACTAATGATAAGTGCAGCTGCAGACTAATAACCACAGATGCAACTTTTTACCTACATCTGTTTTCGTTTGCCTTTAAATATCCCTGACTCTTCAGGCTTGCTTTCCTGAGTCTCCTCATTTGGCTGCCTCTTAAATGCATCCTTGCTCTCTGTTTGGCTTTGCTGCATGTCAGGCAGACAAACTTGGGTTCAGTTATAGAATTAGGAGAGGAGTTTGGGGAAGAATGAAGCAATACAAATTGGAGCTTTCTGGGACTTAGGGGCAAAGATGACTAATTCTGAAGTATTGCTGTTCCTGTGATTCTAGGCAAGATTTCCATAAAAACATGGTTGGTGATGTTGATGTACCAGTACCACTTACTGGTCACTCAATCTTATTTCCTTAGAAAATAAGTTCTTCAAAAAGCTAAGTTCTATAGCCAAAGGGGTTTTGGTAGCTTAGTTGTCTTCTATGTGCTTTCTTATCCCTAAAATGGGAGTAAGAGTACCTACTTGAAAGGATAGTTGTGAAGGGTAAAAAAATTAACTAATATACACATGCATATATAAATGACCTGATTAGTATAGTTGCTGGTACATAGCATTATATAAGTGTTAGGACTTATTTTTTAGTATGTCTAAGATGTTTGATTTTTGTATGAGTTTTGTGTGTGTGTAGGTTAAATGTATTACAACTCAAAATGTGTGTTAAATTCTTGTCTTTATTCTTTTCTAGGGTTACTCCTAAAAGAGAAATGGGAAGCATTTGGTCTTAGACTAAGCCATGCTCAGCAACAGATGAAAATGACTGAAAATGCCCTCTTGTTTGCATTCGTAGAGGTATTTTGCTTTGGCTGGCTATCTAGGTTAAGGGAATGTTGATTTGATGCAAAATGCAAGTTTAGGCAGGCTACTATTACTGTTGATGTTTTTAGTGCTTGCTGTTTAAAATTTAATAAATACTAATATTTTGTGGGGAGGATTTCTGAAAAATGTCCTTTATGGAAATTGTAAGGTCTTGATAATCACCATTATTTTTTTTTTAATTTTTTTAATTTTTAAATTTATTTATTTATGTTTGAGAGACAGAGAGAGACAGAGCACAAGTGGGGGATGGGCAGAGAGAGGAGACACAGAATCCAAATTAGTCTCCAGGCTCTGAGCTGTCAGTACAGAGCCTGACACAGGGCTCGAACTCACAAATTGCGAGATCATGATCTCAGCTGAAGTCAGACGCTCAACCAACTGAGCCACCCAGGCGCCCCAGCACCATTATTTTTAAAGTTGCAGTTGAGGATAACTAGTGAAGTCTGTTTCATGACGGGGGCCGTGGCCGGGAGATTTGAGTGTGTTCTCTTTAGGCCTTACTTTCTATTCTAGTAAATGGATAGCTCTATTGTTTTCTGTCCTGTGACCTGTGGGAAAGATCATCTTAATTAAATTTTCATGATGGAAGCTTATTAAATTCTTTTGTGGCATAATTGACTATGCCCTGAGAAAGGTAGGAATCTTATTTGAGATGGTGTTCTGGTGAGAGAGCAAGATCATTCAGTCATATGTGCATCAGTATGGGAAATTTGGTCGTCATTGCTTAATCTTAGTAGGATTTATTTCTAAAATCACCCATTAGGATGTCAAGTGCTTTCAAAATAGGGTTTATACCTGGGAATGCAAGCTGGTACAGCCACTCTGGAAAACAGTATGGAGGTTCCTCAAAAAATGAAAACTATAGCTACCCTATGACCCAGCAATTGCACTACTAGGCATTTATCCAAGGGATACAGGTGTGCTGTTTCGAAGGGACACATGCACCCCCGTGTTTATAGCAGCACTATCAACAATAGCCGAAGTATGGAAAGAGCCCAAATGTCCATCGGTGGATGAATGGATAAAGAAGGTGTGGTGTGTGTGTGTGTGTGTGTGTGTGTGTGTGTGTGTGTGCGCACACACACACACACACACACACACACACAATGGAGTATTACTCGGCCATCAAAAAGAATGAAATCTTGGCCATTTGCAGCTATGTGGATAGAACTGGAGGGTATTATGCTAAGTGAAATTAGTCAGAGAAAGACAAAAATCATATGACTTCACTCATATGAAGACTTTAAGAGACAAAACAGATGAACATAAGGGAAGGGAAACAAAAATAATATAAAAACAGGGAGGGGTACAAAACAGAAGAGACTCATAAATATGGAGAACAAACTGAGGGTTACTGGAGGGGTTGTGGGAGGCGAGATGGGCTAAATGGGTAAGGGGCACTAAGGAATCTACTCCTGAAATCATTGTTGCACTAGATGCTAACTAATTTGGATATAAAATTTAAAAGATAAAAAAGAAAAGAAAATAAATAAATAAATAAATAAATAAAAAGGGTTTATACCTATTTTATGATTTGGCATTACAATAGAGTTCAATACATTTGTTCTGTTTTATTGTTTTCAATTAAATTTATTGAAGATTCTGTCAGGATCATCATGAAAGCAAAAGTACAAAGCCATTTAATAATAAAACAATCCAATTTTTGATGTTCTGTCACCTGAGTAGATTTTAATATTTATCTTTCAGTGTTCTTGGAAGTAGAACTTGAAAAGATAACTCAGTAAAGATGAGAAAGATTTATTTTGATATTCTTCAACAAATGTGAAAGGCTATGTGTTAACAACCACTGTACCTTCTTGATTTAGTCATTTATTTCATCTTTGCATACTTGTCAGTATAGTGACCCTGTATTTGTTTTGGGTGCTTTTAATAACCATTTGGGCACCTATAAACATCTGAATACATTATAAGTTACCAGTTACCTTACCATGTATCTCCTGAGATGATTTACTTTGTTGCATCTCTCTGTTAGGCTCAAAGATATTCCCTTGACCCTTTTGGACATTTAAAAAAGGTTGTTTTGGCCTTAGCTCTGACAACAAGCTGGCAGCCATTGGGCCTTTAGGGTGAAAGCTCATCAAGTACAAGAGGTTTGCCCTTGCCTCTTATTTCTGATCCTGCTTGCATAACTGCTCTTGGTGAGTGTATCTTTATTTGAAATGGATTTTTAACATTTTACTTTATCTTTTTTTAGGGTACACTAGCTCAAGCCGTAAAGAAAGGAGAGTGGATCTTATTGGATGAGATTAATCTGGCTGCTCCAGAAACATTAGAATGTCTCAGTGGTTTACTCGAAGGCTCCTCTGGCTCACTGGTGTTGCTAGATCGAGGAGATACAGGTAGCACTTGATCCCTTTGGGGTTTGATTTGGCACCAGGCCTTGTGTCCTCTTTAGAGTAAGATTCTTTTGGTTAGGTGTGTTACATAGGTCTCCCAGTGTTCATTCCATAGTACTAATTTTCTGCCAAGTTAGGTAGCATGGGGAATGCAAAGAATAAGATAAGTTGTCAAGTTACTTGGGTAGTAGGTAATAGATGTGCATACTCAGTGACAAAATATCTGCTGTTCAATATAATGAACAATGATACCTTAAAAGATGGTGGAATGGCAGCAGAAGATTAAGGGGTATATAGGCCTGGAAACTGTTCAGTGGGATTTCAGAAAAAGCAAGGATGGTTTAAGCAGCCAGCAGTAACAGTCTGAGGCAGGGTGTCTTGGCCTTAAGTTTTGGGGCGTTAGATAGTCTTCCTCTGTGGACCTAAGGCTGATGACTTGATGTTACCAGTAGAGAATTTATAATTTTCTCTTAACAGAACCACTGGTTCGTCATCCCGACTTCCGTTTATTTGCCTGTATGAACCCAGCAACAGATGTGGGCAAAAGGAATCTTCCACCAGGAATAAGAAACAGGTGAGGAGACGTGGACTGGTTCCTGGGGATGGATGGATGGATGGACGGATTTATTTATTTATTTATTTATTTGTTTGTTTGTTTATTAAGTTCTCTTTGTTTATTGATTGGTAACACTAACACAACCAAACCTCATAAAAATGCTTGAAATTTCTTGATCTCTGATAAGCGGAATCCTTCCTTATGTGTCATGAATATTCCTCTACTTTCTCCAGATGGTAGGAATACAGAGGACTCCAAAACACTGGAGAATTTTTCCTTTAGGTTGTTAGTATGACACATAATGGATCATGGATATTGTTGAAAACAAAATTTTTTCCTCCTTCAAATATCTTTGTAGTTACCAGAGAAATTTCACATACTGATAAATGTTTAAGTGTATTTTAGGAATGGAATCCCTTTGGACAAGACCAGTGATTTGTAAAAAGCCTTTTAAGTTTCAGTTTTCATCATTAAGCACTGACTGACACCAACAAGGTACTTAGTTGTTGGTATCTTATATATGTAGCATTTGGGAAAAGGTGAATGATCTAATTTTGTTGGTGATCTTTTGTTGAATTTCGCATTTTAAAATGGTGTTAAAATTTTATTAGATTCCTCCCTCCATTATATGAGTAATAAAACCTTCTTAGGAAAATGTTACAAACTTCATTATGTATTTTCCTTTGCTCCTACAATTTTATCATTTTTTCCCCATGATTTTATTTTTGATGGTGATGTTGATACTGTTCTGTTGTTGTTGCAGCGTGTATGTTTTATTACATGTAGTTAGAATCAAAAACACCTCTGAAAATGAGGACAAATGTCTTACTTTTGTAACTCTTGTAAGGACTGTACATGAAAAACTTCATTACATGCAAATAAATTTTTGGCAACAGTTATCTTTCATTTCATTATGGTCCATATGTATCTACATGAAAGGCTTTTATTTATTTATTTAAAAAAAATTTTTTTTCAATATATGAAATATATTGTCAAATTGGTTTCCATACAACACCCAGTGCTCATTCCAAAAGGTGCCCTCCTCAATACCCATCACCCACCCTCCCCTCCCTCCCACCCCCCATCAACCCTCAGTTTGTTCTCAGTTTTTAACAGTCTCTTATGCTTTGGCTCTCTCCCACTCTAACCTCTTTTTTTTTTTTTCCTTCCCCTCCCCCATGGGTTTCTGTTAAGTTTCTCAGGATCCACACAAGAGTGAAAACATATGGTATCTGTCTTTCTCTGTATGGCTTATTTCACTTAGCATCACACTCTCCAGTTCCATCCACGTTGCTACAAAGGGCCGTATTTCGTTCTTTCTCATACATGAAAGGCTTTTATAGTTTATACTGTAAAAAGTTCAAATGAGTTTACATAACTTCTTGTGTTTTCTATTTTTTTATTGTCAAAATAGTTGTATTCCTCAAAATTTTAATTCTGTAATAATAATTGTCTTCCAGGTTCACAGAACTTTATGTAGAAGAATTGGAAAGTAAAGAAGATTTACAGATTCTTATTGTGGATTATCTGAAAGGACTGAGTGTGAATAAGATCACAGTGCAAGGAATTATCAAGTAGGTTCACTTTGGTTTCTCTTGATAAACTTTTCCCCTGAACAAACAATGTATGCCTCATGCATCTATATTTATTATTTCTTTTTTGCTAGAGAAGAATTATCATTAAGGTTTCTGTTTTAAAGTAGGGACCTTATGATCTCCTTTGGATTTTCCTAATGAAGCTACATTGACAAGCTTAAGAATCACCACGTATGAGAATATTTAAGTAATTAGATAATGCTCTCCTAATTACTTTTGTATTCATAGCTAAGAGTTTGCATCCATGGAAGATGTAAATGGCTTCTCTTTTGATCTGTCTTGATGAAATTTTAATTTTTGCAGTTTGCATACTACTTATGTGGGATATAGGGGGGAAAAGGTTGGTAAAATAAGGGATTCAGGTTTAGAATTAATTGAGGCTTAACTGAAAAACATATAGACTGGCCATGTGGCTTGGTGCTTTCTTGATTCTTTTTTGTTTTTCTGTTTTTGTTTTTTATGCCTTGTGGATAGGGCATAATCTTTTATATCAGATAACTGGATTCTCATACAGGCTGTGTCAGAAACGAATTCTTTCGTCCTGGGCATGTCACTTAGTTAATTTTGTCTGTTGTCTAGATAGAAATACACACTATGTAAGTTGGTTTTGTTTTGTTTTGTTTTTAATTTATAGGGAGGGAGGGAGAGAGGGCGAGTAGGGGAGGGGAGCGGAGGGAGAGAGAATCTTAAGCGGGCTCCATCCTCAGTGCCTAGCCCAATGAGGGACTTGATCCCACGATGTTGGGGTCATGACCTGAGCTGAAATCAACTTGGATGCTCAAACAACTGAGCTGCCCAGGTGCCCCCTGTGTAAAGTTTTGAAATAGGATCATATTAATGTTTTACTTTGCATTTTGTGGTTTGTTCCTTATTTTTTATACAAATAATTACTGAGTTGCCCAGGTACTAGGGATACAGCTATAAATAAGAGACAGAATCCTGGTTCTCCTCATAGACCTTTTAATTCAAGAGGTGAAGGTAACCAATAAATAAGGAGATACATACTGTAATTTTAGGTTGTGTTAAGTGAATAAAAATAACACCACAAAATGGGGATTACAACATACAGGCTTAGAGCCCTATTTTAAATAGGTTAGTTAAGGAGGCATTTATGAAAATGCTTTGAAATGGTTTACCAATACCACGGTCTAAAATTGGAACACTTGGGGCGCCTGGGTGGCGCAGTCGGTTAAGCGTCCGACTTCAGCCAGGTCACGATCTCGCGGTGCGTGAGTTGGAGCCCCGCGTCGGGCTCTGGGCTGATGGCTCGGAGCCTGGAGCCTGTTTCCGATTCTGTGTCTCCCTCTCTCTCTGCCCCTCCCCCGTTCATGCTCTGTCTCTCTCTGTCCCAAAAATAAATAAATTAAAAAAAAAAACGTTGAAAAAAAAAATTAAAAAAAAAAAAAGACTTTGGACAGGAGTATAAATATGTGTGGTTAAAATTCAAAAGTGGAGATAAAACATGTTAGATAAAGCAGAGGCTCTTGTAAAATGCTGATAGTACGAGTAGTAAGTAGCCACTTTCTGCACAAAAAAGAATATATAGCTAAATTGCAAAGAGGCAAGCCAGATCCCATTTGGGCAAGCACTTGGATTTCATCTGTGACACACATTTGGTTACTCTTGATCTTGTGTAGCTGATCATCAGTTTCATGAAATTTTAAATTTCTTGCATTTCATGTTTCAGTCTGAAACTTCTTCCATCTTGTCATCTTCTGGACCCCTAAAGCCTATGGCAATGATAACAGTAACAGTCACCTTATATTCATGCTTTTTAAATTTTGTCATTATTGATTATGGCCACATCTATGACCTTTCAGAACACCATGAGTTTTCTCTGTGCTTATCCATCACTATTATCGCTTACATAAGAACTTTATTTCCCCATTGTATTAGAGCTAACTCTGAAACATTATGTTTGGACTCTATATATTCTTGGTAAAGGCCTCTCCTGTCTCTCTTTTTGTTAAGAATCCAATGTTTCTTACCTCTCCTCTTTTCATCCTAAAGGAAATTGATAGATCCTTTTTTTGAAAGAGTCTGTGAGTGTGTGAAAAATAGATTTAAAAGAGAATGTGAGAGGTTTTGGTGAATGCTCTAGCAAGTTGTATGCAAGCTTAACCATCTAATTCTGGGAAAATGGCTTTGGGCCTTATGTAGAAAAATTGGAATAACAGCAAAATAGTGAATGCTAATCAATTAATAAGTCACCTGAACTCTGTCCTTTTTGTAGCTTGTACACAGCTCTACGGAAAGACTCTGGGACAAAATTAGTGGATGGAACTGGCCATAGACCTCACTACAGCCTTCGGACTCTTTGCAGGGCCCTGCGATTTGCAGCCTCCAATCCGTGTAGCAACATCCAGCGCTCACTCTATGAGGTCTTTCTAAAGTCTGTGTTTTTTGTATGGGAGCTTGGCGGATGGGCTCACCATCAGAAGGGAGGGAGTGATTATGTGTCTGCCAGGTTTGCCTGTGTTTTCCATTTAGTCAGATAAGCCCAGAACATTTCATACCAGCACTACCCTGACCTTCTTCTACCATCCTGTCACATTTAAAAGTTGTTCAGCATGGGGCGCCTGGGTGGCTCAGTCGGTCGAGTGTCCGACTTCAGCTCAGGTCATGATCTCACGGTCTGTGAGTTTGAGCGCTACGTCGGGTTCTGTGCTGACAGCTCAGAACCCGGAGCCTGTTTCAGATTCTGTGTCTCCCTCCCTCTTTGCCTCTCCCCGGCTCGTGCTCGCTTGCGCGCGCGCGCTCTCTCTCTCTCTCTCTCTCTCTCTCTGTCAAAAATAAACATTAAAAAAATAAATAAAAGTTGTTCAGCAGAGGGGGGTGGGGGGATTGCATGCCTGAGTGGCTCAGTCAGTTAAGTATTTAACTCTTGATTTTGGCTCTGCACTGGGTGTGAGGCCTGCTTAGTATTCTCTCTCCCTTTTCCTCTGCCCCTTCCATTCTCATTCTCTCTCTTTCTCTCTCTCTCTCTCTCTCTTTCCCCCCACTCTCTCCCTCTCTCCCTTCCCCCCCTCTTTCCCCCTCCTTCCCTCCCTCCCTCAAGGAAAAAAAAAAATAGTTCTGGGAACCAGTGCCATCTAAGAAGGTTGAATTTTGTTCCCGAAATATGTTGGCCTGTTACTGCAGAAGGGTAATTAGTTTTATGCATATTTGTTTGTTCTTTTTTTTCCCTAGGGCTTTTGTTTGGGTTTCTTAACACAGCTTGATAGGGCATCACATCCAGTAGTTCAGAAGCTCATTTGTCAACACCTTATCTCTGGCAGTGTAAAAAGTCTGCTGAAGCAGGTATGTTTTTTGATGTTTTTGACTTGTTTAATGTAAATGAATGGCTGAATTATCAACTTTTCAGCTTTTTTTTTTGCAGAAGTAATCTGTTGCAAAAGATTTAAATATTAGAGGGTGTCTTAGATGGTGCAAATTCCCAATAATCCTACTCCTACTCTTTAGAGATTTAAGCCTTATAGTCATTTCCACCTAAATTATGTATGTTTTTATTTTCTTATATATTCACATTCTGACTGTGTGTATAGATTTACCAAGGCAAATTCTTTCTTGTTTTTATTTTAATTTCTATTTAACCTACAGTGTTCTATTAGTTTCAGGTGTACAATATAGTGATTCAAAAATTCTATACATTATTCGGTGTTCATCACAGTGAGTTTTCTTTTAATCCCTTCATCTGTTTTACCCATCCACACTCCCGCTTCCCCTCTGGTAATCATCAGTTTGTTCTCTATAGTTAAGAGTCTGTTTTTTGGTTTGTCTTTTTGTTGTTTTTTGTTTGTTTCTTCAGACTCATATGAGTGAAATCATATGGCATTTGTCTTTCTGACTTACTCCACTTAGAGTCAAATTCTAATACACATACCTAATATAAATGATTTTAAAAGGATCATCTTGGGGCACCTGGGTGGCTCAGTTGGTTAAGTGCCCAGCTGTTGATATCAGCTCAGGTTGTGATCTGAGTCATGAGATTGAGCCCTGCATAGAGCACCACACTGAGCATGGAGCCTGCTTAGGGTTCTTTCTCTGTCCTCTATCTGCCCCTCCCCCACTTATTCTTTCTTTCTCTGTTTCAAAATAAATAAATGAAATTTAAAAAAAAATTAAAAAGGACCATCTCATAAGACTGTTCTGTAGCTTCTTTTCTTAGCCTAACTGTATACTGGATATAGTTTTGTTTCTGTACCCGAGATCACTGTGACATGGTTTCTAAAGGTTACATAGTATTTTGTTGCTTGTACCATAATTTGTGTACACACTTCACATCTGATTGATGGTTGGGCTTCCCCCCCCCATTAAACACAGTAACTGGGTTGCCTGTGTCACTCGGTTGAGTGCCCAACTCTTGATTTCGGCTCAGGTTATGATCTCAGGGTCATGGGATCGAGCCCTGTGCTGAGCATGGAGCCTGTTTGGGTTTCTCCCTCCCCCAACTCCTCCCTTTCACTAGCCCCTCCCCCATTTGTGCACATTCTCTCTCTCATGTTCTCTCTAAAATAAAAAATTTCTAAATTAAAATGCAACTATTTCAGTTTGACAAAGGAAATTATAGGATAACATAGGACTGAAAGATGCAGAGTAAGTTTACCAAATAAATGCTTTTTTATGTTGATTCATTCCTTTGTAGGAAGAAAGAGCCTTAGGGACTTAGGACTACTTTAGATTCAATATATTTTCCTCTTTAAAAATTATACAAATGGGGCGCCTGCATGGCTCAGTTAAGCGTCCAACTCTTGATTGCGGCTCAGGTCATGATCTCATGGTTTGGTTCATGAGATCAAGCCCTATGTTGGGGCTTGGAAGTTTTCTTTTCTCTCTCTTTGTCTCTTCCCCCATTCACATGCACATACATTCTTTTTTTTTTTTTTACTTTTTTTTTAACGTTTATTTATTTTTGAGACAGAGAGAGACAGAGCATGAACGGGGGAGAGTCAGAGAGAGGGAGACACAGAATCCGAAACAGGCTCCAGGCTCTGAGCTGTCAGCACAGAGCGCGACGCGGGGCTCGAACTCATGGACCGCGAGATCATGACCCGAGCTGAAGTCGGCTGCCCAACCAACTGAGCCAGCCAGGTGCCCCACATGCACATACATTCTGTCTCTCAACATAAATAAACTGTAAAAATTATACACGTAACACATGAATATTTACTTTTGGTAAAACATGAAAACATTGAAAAAAAGACTCAAGCTTGCTTTATTATCTCAATGCCATTTTTTTTGTGTGTGTTCCTCATGGTTACACGTGATTGGAGGCTTAAATATTCTTTTTCCCCACTGCTCCTGAGCTCAGTAGAGGAGCCCTTAAAAGCAGTAACTGCAATGGTGCTTCAAGTTAGGGAACTAAATGTTTGAGGAGAGCACTTCTTTGTAGTTATAGATCTCACCATTTTTGATCTATGAAAATGAGAGTTTTGTAGAAATCAACTTCATATATTCAAAAGATTATGCTGTCATCCACAATATTATTCTTTTTTTTTTTAATTTTTTTTTAATATTTTTTATTTATTTTTTGAGACAAAGAGAGACAGAGCATGAGCAGGGGAGGGGCAGAGAGAGAGGGAGACACAGAATCCAAAGCAGGCTCCAGGCTCTGAGCTGTCAGCACAGAGCCAGATGTGGGGCTCGAACCCATGGACCGTGAGATCATGACCTGAGCTGAAGTCGGATGCTTAATTGACTGAGCCACCCAGGTGCCCCCACAATATTATTCTGAATAGATTAATTTCTCTAGATGGTGGCTTTTATTATTTGTTTGTTTGTTTGTTTAATGTCTTCCAGGAAGTCCAGGATGTAATAATGCAAAGGCCATTTCCCTCAATTCAATGTTGGTCCTGTTTTTAGGAACATGGTTTATATGAAGTACATGTTTTTGATCAAAGTACTTCATCAGAGTGGGAAATTTAATAGGTGAAAGAAAAGAACTGAATCATAAATTATTTGAGAACTTACTTGATTCAGTTTCTTCCCCATACACACCTACCACCCACCTGGATTTTAACACGAGTATGTGTCACGTGTAATTGTTTTGATCTCATTCCTCAGAGTAATTTATTTTCACATTTCACCTATGGCTTTAATGCTGAAAGCATTCAGAACAGGGCAGCATTCTTGGTGATAATTTCTTTTCCTACCTTACACTCCTTTCTGAAAGAAAGCCATAGTTGTCATTGGACTATGGGGTTATTTCTCTAACTTGTGTCTTTCAGCCTATTCCAGAACCAAAAGGAGGTCGTCTTATCCAAGTCGAAGGATACTGGATTTCGGTGGGAGACAGGGAACCTACAATAGATGAGACCTACATTCTTACGTCTTCTGTTAAGCTAAACCTGAGAGACATAGTCCGAGTGGTTTCTGCAGGGTATGTGGACCTTTTCTCTTGCTGCTCTGAAGCTTTACCAGAATGGGTGTTAATGACATTCTAGTCTTACTTCCATAATTTTCCAAGTGCTGTATTTGTTGTTCGCTGGCTATGTGTCGCTTTTCTCCTGGCACAAAGCATTGTTCTAGTTATACCTTTGGTGGGAGCAACACCCACCAATTATTTTGGCCATCTTTAAAGTTGCTTTCCAGTATTGGGCTGATGAATACTTGTCTCCTCCCATTATTTAAGTGAGTAACAGCTAGTCCCATTTACTGTTTCTCATAAGTACCGCAAGAAAGGTTGAGATTGTTTTCCTCTGTATTTTTTAAGGAACCATTTTTATATAGAAATTTCTCAGAACTTAAGAAACATTCCATTAGTGATGCATAGGTATATAAACATATTCTTTTATGCTGATAAATTCTGTATTCTTTTTTAAAACTACTTGAATTAATTCTGGTTTCTTTCTTTCTTTTTTTTCTTAAATTGGTTTATTGTTTCATGTTTTGAAGAACCTATCCAGTGTTGATTCAGGGAGAGACATCAGTTGGTAAAACAAGCCTGATCCGGTGGCTGGCAGCAGCTACTGGTAACCATTGTGTGCGTATTAACAATCACGAACACACAGATATTCAGGAGTATATTGGTTGTTACACATCTGACTCTTCAGGGAAGCTTGTGTTTAAAGAAGGTAGGATTATTATTTCATTCCATGTGTGTGGATATTCATTCTTTGAAACCCATTTCCCCAGGTAATCTTTATCCTTTCCAATTGAGGTACATGACCTTTGCCATAACAGCTGGTTTTTCTTTTTTTCTGATTTCCCTGGTTAAAGAATGATGGTGAGGGGTCCAGCTTCCTTTGAGCCCCACTGATCTCATCAGTTGTACACAGGACTACTGCCAAGTTTTGTAGAGTGCAGTTGAACTGCTACTTCATTTCCTAGAGACTCAGAAGAACGGGGTGAATGTTGAACAGAGGGGAAGCTGAGAATAGATATGGGAATGTGGTAATTTAAATGAAATTGGACTGCGGGGGGCGGGGTGGAATAAGTTGAAAATGTGATATGTGTCAGCCTTAACTCCCCTTCTGTGTGAAATAAAAAGGATTACTTTGATTAAAAATTGTGCTTCCTTGATAACTCAGTGTCACAAGTTATCTTGAGGCATGACTAACTGTAGGGAGTAATTTGTTTTGAAATTTAATGTTCTAGTATTGGTTGATTTGTATATTACATTTTTTTAAAACCTTAGACTAACTTATGTACTAATTCTCAGTGTTTGTTTTTTAAGGTATTCTTATTGATGCTATGAGAAAGGGCTATTGGATTATTTTAGATGAATTAAATTTGGCCCCTACCGATGTGTTAGAGGCACTGAACAGATTACTGGATGATAACCGTGAATTGCTCATCACAGAAACACAAGAAGTTGTTAAAGCTCACCCTCGGTTCATGCTTTTTGCTACCCAAAATCCCCCAGGACTTTATGGAGGCAGAAAGGTGTGTAGCATTTGCCTTTTACTCCATTTGTTACCCCATTGAGTGGTAAATCTTCCTTGATAAGACTGAAATTTTTTTTTTTGCTTCTTTTGAAGGGTTTTTCTTTTTCTGGTGAATAGCAGAGCCTCTGTTTTGGAAACTGTTTTTTTCTGATGTGTTTCCTAGGTGCTTTCTAGAGCCTTCAGGAATCGGTTTGTGGAGCTGCATTTTGATGAACTGCCTAGCTCTGAGCTGGAGACAATCTTGCATAAGCGCTGTAGTTTGCCACCCTCCTATTGTAGCAAGTTGGTTAAAGTCATGCTGGACCTTCAGGTATTTCACTATCACTTAGTTTCAAATGGAATGTATTGATTATATTTGATGATCAAAATTTAAAATTTGATAGCCTTCTCCCGTCTGTTAATTTTTTTTTTTCTCACAGTACAGATAGTATCTTTAAAATGTGTTCTGTTAATATCCAGTTTTGGGGGGCACCTGGGTGGCTCGGTCGGTTAAGCGTCCGACTTCGGCTCAGGTCATGATCTCACGGTCCGTGAGTTCGAGCCCCGTGTCGGGCTCTGTGCTGACAGCTCAGAGCCTGGAGCCCATTTCAGATTCTGTGTCTCGCTCTCTCTCTGCCCCTCCCCTGTTCATGCTCTGTCTCTGTCTCAAAAATAAATAAATGTTAAAAAAAATTTTTTTAAAAAAAATATCCACTTTTTGGTTTTATAAATGAATAATTTAATATCGTGTTAAAAATTTTCTCATAATTGTATGTGATAACAGTTCCCTACTTGTTGATAATGTTGGAACATTTTGTTTAGGTTGGGTTTTGGCATTGACAAACTATAGTTTTTATTTTTTAAATGGAGCTAGTCCTTGAATGGACGTAACTAAACATACCTTTTTCATGTCTCGGCCTTGTCAACTATGCAAAGCTACACTTTTTGTTTTTTGTATCCCATTTTAAGGTGTTAGAAGTGTTATCAGAATTAATACACATTTACCTTCTAGAAAGCTAATAATAATTAGCAGTTATACTCCTCTGTGTTCCCAAATTATGGGAATAATGTTTGCCACCATTTGTATTCATAACTTTTTCTGTATGATATAGGAGATGGAATTCCTTTTTTTTTTTTTTTTTTGGTGTTGTGATTTGAAATTCCATTGTTAATATTCTTATGTATGAGTTTGAATATTTATCTTCAAAGGATTACTTTCCATTTACTTTAAAAAAAATTTCTTTTAATGTTTGTTTTTGAGAGAGAGACACAGTATGAGCAGGGGAAAGGCAGAGAGAGAGAGGGAGACACAGAATCTGAAGCAGGCTCCAGGCTCTGAGCTGTCAGCACAGAGCCCGACGTGGGGCTCAAACCCACAAGACATGAGATCATGACCTGAGCTGAAGTTGGATGCTTAACCGACTGAGCCACCCAGCCGCGCTGGGATGAACCATTTTCATGGGAGCTTATGTTTGCTAAAAAATTTTATATAGGTTGTACAGTGTGCTTGCCATCACCCTTTTTCATTTGTTTTGATATTGTAATAGTCCTATCGCAGAAGTTCTTCAGTGTTTGCTGGAAAACAGGGCTTCATCACCCTTCGTGATCTGTTTCGATGGGCTGAAAGATACAGATTGGCTGAACAGACTGAGAAAGAGTATGACTGGCTACAGCATTTAGCCAATGATGGTATGTTTTCAATCAGATGTTCTCAAACCGTTTAGTTATGTTAGATATTTAACTTTCTTATTAAAATAAGTTTTTCCCAAATTGTGATCTATAGACATATTTTACTAGGTATTCCAGATTTAGTCTTTCTCCCTCAAGTGCAAAGTGCTTTTGAAAATGGTTCTTTTCTGTAGGCATCTGTGTTAATATGTTTGGATTTTTACAGTTTTCTCTTTGGTTTAGGTGCCTCCATGTAGGAGTCAGATAGGGGCACAGTGCCCATAAGACTTTAGGCAAATGGCTGGTGGTGTCTCTGTTGACCATTTATCTGCGACTCGGTAACCATGGATAGTGCTGCTTCTGTCTTATACAGAAAGCTGACAGGTTTGGTCAGGTAATTTCAGAGTTTTGAGAGAAAGCAGTTATGTCATGAGACTCCTGATTGGTCATTTTGGTTTAATGCATGGGGAGAATTTATATGTTTCTCTATATCCTAGGAAAGAAAGCATTCAGGATTTTCTGATTTGAAAGGTACTAATGAGTCATTAATAGAATCCTTAATAAGGAGAGTACAACTAACCCTTGAGAGTTTTTTTTTTTTTTTTCTTGTAAAGAGTAGATAGATGGAGGAACACATTTTTTAGAAAACTTTAAAGGGAAAACTTTTTAGTCAAGGTATAGCGTACAGTAAAATGAATGCAGTGCTCTATTTTTTCATGTACAAGGAAGATATATTTTTTTTACATATGTATGTGTCCATGTGAATCATCATCTAGACCAAGGTTTAGAATATTTTTCAGGGGCGCCTGGGTGGCTCAGTCGGTTAAGCGTCCGACTTCAGCTCAGGTCACGATCTCGCGGTCCGCGAGTTCGAGCCCCGCATCGGGCTCTGGGCTGATGGCTCAGAGCCTGGAGCTTGCTTCCGATTCTGTGTCTCCCTCTCTCTCTGCCCCTCCCCTGTTCATGCTGTGTCTCTCTCTGTCTCAAAAATAAATAAACGTTAAAAAAAATTAAAAAAAAAAAAAAAGAATATTTTTCAGTGCCTCAAAAGATTCCTTCATGGCTCTTGCCAGTCTTAACCTCCCTTGGAGGTAACCACTGCTTTGACATCTATCACCACTGCTTTGATTTTGCCTGTGCTTGAGCTTCAACTAGTGTCATGCAGTATGTACTCCTTAGACTTGGCTTTTCACTCAGTCTAATGTGAGGTTCAGTCACGCTGCTCTGTGTATCAGGACTTCATTTTTTTTTCTTATTATTGTAACCCGTTGTACAGAGATACCGTAATATATTTATTCATTCTCTTGTTGATGGACGTTTGGGTTATTTCCCCTTTTTAGCTGTTATGAATTAAACTGCCCTGAACTTTCCTCTATATATCTTTTGGTGCACACATGTTTATTTGTGTTTGGGTCTACCTGGAAGTCCTGTTGCTGGGACACAAGGCATCCAAATTTGGTTATTTGCAGTAGGTTTTCCCAATTGTCCAGAGTAGTTCTTTAGATACCCTCTCCACCTGCAAGCTTATAAGAGTTCCTGTTGTTCCGTAATCTGAACATCCCTTGGTATTATAACTTGGCACTTGATGACTTCTTTCTTTGTTTCTTTGTTTCTTTCTTTTTTTTAGGTTTTATGCTGCTCGCAGGCCGAGTCAGGAAGCAGGAGGAAATTGATGTGATTCAAGAAGTTATTGAAAAACATTTCAAGAAAAAATTGTGTCCTCAATCCCTTTTCTCCAAAGAAAATGTCTTAAAATTACTGAGTGAGTAGGTCAAAATATCCAGAGAAAATGAATTGAGTTGTACTCTTACTAGAAGCTAAATATTTATTCTGCCTTTTATAGGTAAATTGTCCACTCGGGTATCCATGTTGGAATCTGAGTTCAGCCACATTGTGTGGACTGAGGGCATGCGGAGACTGGTGATGCTGGTAGGAAGGGCGCTGGAATTTGGTGAACCAGTGCTACTGGTTGGGGACACTGGGTAAGTTCCTCTGCTTCTGTGACTGTAACTCATTATGATGGATCAGTTCAGTTCCATGGGAGTACTTGA